>NW_016166694.1:4911-23468 GCF_001687245.7 Rhagoletis zephyria | reverse complement strand
CTCCTTGTCTGCCCAATATATTTGCAGTTGCAATGCGAACAGGTTACTTTACGAAGTAAAGTCAAATGCATGTGCGGCGAAGAACTGACCACAAGCTGACTTAAATTTTGTGATTAAATTTACAAAAGAATATTTGAATTGAAAGCTTATTTCATTAGTTTTAAATGCTCTGTGGCAACTTCATGAAATCAATATGGCGAACAAAAAATATGAAATATCAAAATTTGAAAATTGAAATAAAAACGTGATTGTATTTTTCGAATAGTTTTGCCTCAAAAGCGTATCAAATACTTGTTTGATTAGACACATAGTTTCTGAGAAAATAATTCAAAAATATTCGAAATTTTTGTATTTCATCGGCGGTGCACAAACTACGAAAATTCAAAAAAAACTAAATTAAAAAAAAAAAAATACAAAATCCCAATCCCAATTTTCCGACTAAACTGATTCCCTAATAAATGCTCCATTTTTATAAAAATGATTTAAGAGTTGTAAATTACAGCTTTAAAACGTTTTAATACATATATCTTAATTTTCATTGGAATCATTATTACGACACTATTTTTCCTTTATTTTGAAGATATTACTTAAAAAGAAATAAATATACCGCTTAAAGCAGTGGTTTCCAGCTTGTTACCAATTTTTGTTTTATTTAAATTAATCTGAGAGAAACCCCTTTTTTATGGGATTTTCGGTTCATTTTAACTGAAGTTCAGTTAAAAATTTTGGCTATATTTTTTTTTTTTAAATATGTCTACATATGGAAGATAAATCTTCACTTCTGGCAACACTGCTTCATACCACCTTATATTGTGTGTTGCATTTTTTTGCTGCTGCTATTGTTATTTCCTCGGCAATGTTGTTGACATGAAAGTAATAGCAGTGTATTTTCCTGGAAACATACTTTCACAGATACATACTATTTACCTTAGGGTGGTCCTTAAATGTAGGTAGCAAATTTTTACATCAGAATTCCTTAGTTTCAACCCCTAGGTCGATGCTATTATAGTCGAAGATATCACATATAAATTTTGGTCTCGATTGGAGTCGGTTAAGACGAAAAATGACACTGAAGATGGCACAACGCCGACACCGGTTTGTCTGCAAACCAAACTTGACAAGGGATGACGGAAATTCGTTAAAAAAAAAACAAATATTTATTTTTTAAATTAAACATTGCCGTTTTGAGTGACAATCGCAGCCTGACGAATTTTTCAAGAGGCGACCATTTTGACGTAATTTTCACCAGTTTCTAACACATATCGGTCTATAATTTGAGGAATATTAATTTTCAAGCGTTCCATAGTTGAAGATTTATAGATCAGACAATCATGTAACCTGCCTGACAATACGGCTGCAGTGTCTTTCAAGCGGAGATCTTAGCTCTTATTACTAATAGTTATTCTCTATCAGGGCAAGTCACAATAGTCGTTGACAGCTAAGCGGCATTGAAAGTGTTCAGATCCAAAGTAAAATAAAATAAATACATATGTATTTGGAACTTACACGATTTCTGGTAATTGACCGACCTACTATTCCGGACGGCAATAGTTTTAATGAGAAGTTTTTTTTTGTTTTTTGATGTTGCTCGAATCAGGGATCAAATCTTGGACCTACCGAGTGGTAGCGCAAACCTCTCACCACTCGACCACGGCGGCCGTTCGGAAATTTTCCGCATCGCTTACTTACACATCAGCGATACTCTCGGCGTAACGCGCAATACCACGACCCACAGGCTTTGCGATGTCTAATGGCTTAAAGGGCGCATTTCTGCCTTTGTCGAGGGCACTTTGAAGTCAGTATTTTGCTATTCATTTTTAATAGTCGAAAATAAAAAGTATTTATTTTTCCTACGAAGTATATTCACATTCATTTCCTGTTAAATTCACGCTCGATCTATGCGTCATTATAATAAAAGTAGTCTAAAGGTAGTTATCTGGTGAAGGGCTACAGCGATGGAAAAGTAATATCGTACCCTTTTAAATTTAAAAGTATATGCGGTAAAAGCACATCATTTTAGGTATATCTGTAACGTAGCCAAATAATTTTTCAAGAAATGCTTTGCGCATGCACATTAAGATGCATCATTCTCCATACAAAAAAATATAATAAAATATAAATATAAAATAGGTAGAAACAGTTGTTACATCGCAAATAAAAAAATTATTATATTTTAAGATTTTCGCAAAAAAAAATTCCAAAAATATTTAGAATTATGTGAGTTGGAGCGATTTGCAAATACCTTCAAAAATCTCAATATTTTTATACCGTTAATAAAATATTCAAGCATTTTAATGCAGGCCGATCATGTGAGGTGATTTTTTGGACAAAAACATTTTTTAAAACTATTTTTTTTTTTATAAAAACTCCATTTTTGATGATATTTGCAAATGGGTCCAGCTCGCGTAAACACTAATATTTTTAGGATTTTTTTGCGGAAGTCTTTAAATTTAATAGATTATATGTGACCTGGTCTACGGAAAGGGGGCTTAGGTGTCAAAAAATCAATTTTCACTTTTTGGTTGATTCGGATGGAAGATGAGATGCTTTTTCACGTGGTGAAAAGCAGAAAATCCTAACTTGCTTAGAAGTGTACTAAAAATGTAGAGAAAGAAGAGTAAAAATACGACAAAACTACACACACTAGCAACTTACACTTACACGATGAACAATAATAATATTCCGACCAACAACAACACTTACTGGACCAACAACAACACTTACTGGACGTCCGGCGCGGAGAACAATTAACGAGATAATGAGAAACTGACGAAACGAGTTGCTTACTTTTAACAGCTTTTTCACAGAAAACTAGTTTTCGCACGTAAGCTCCCTTTTCGTAGACCAGGTCACATATAATTCCAGTGGGAAAACAGTGACTTTTTTTGGTGAGGCGCCCTAATGTAAATTTAAAATCGTATGGCGCCGTGACGGCTCAGAGACAGCGTATATTTCGTTTTAAAACGTCATGGTGAATATCTCGGAGTAAAGTCACTCATCTTTTCTAAAACACGGCTATGTTTAAAACTGCTCGAAGAGATTCCTTTCACGGTCGTTTTTTATAGCAACATTATTTTTTATATTCCAAATGTTGATATGGTTTTGCGGGAGAGGTTATCCTATTTTTTTAATATCTACATTTAAAAATACATATTTACTTTTTATGAATATTTAGGTAAAATTTTTGAGCGAATTAGGTACAGTTTGAAAAATTAGTTTTCCATCCCTGGTAGGCTATGAGCTATAAGATAACATCAGAAACAAACAGCAAATTTTTAATGAATTTGTTATTTGTTCAACAAACACACCGACTAAGCATCTAGGAATTAAAATGTTGTATTATAAATCGGGCTCAATTTGCTCAATTAACCACATGTATAAAATTAGTAGTATATGTATGTAATTATGTACATCTGACAAAAATTTTTCAAGATTTTCCTATGTTCTTATAAGTATGTATGAACATATCATAAAAAAATTCTTTTCACAAAGAGCCTTACTTTCCTGAAATTCATAAGCAACAAAATCTTAACATTTTAAACTTTTTAAATTTTTGTACACAAAGGTCGAGTGCCTATTAACCCCGACCATTCGGCACGAGTTCTCTGTCAAGAAATTCTCTGCCAACACCATTCCACGCATATTAAACTTTTTTTCAAACACAAACACACACACACACACATGTACGCACCTCGCTCAGCTTATCACATTTTAAACGGCCTGCAAAGAAAATCTTTACTCTGCCGTATACATACAAACTCCTCGCCGCACTCTCACACGTTATGGTGGCACGTGTTGTATACGTAACTTAATGGTACAGAGTGCTCTGAAATCCCGTTACGAGTTGCGCAGTAGAAAAAAAAAAAACCACAACAACAATAACAAAATGAAGACAGTTAGCACACAGGTGGTGATAATCGTGTCAGGGCGAAAGTGAAGGCGTGTGTATCTATGAAATATGTACATACATATGTATGTATTGCATCATCCGGATAAAGTAAGCAGATAAATAAAGACGGCTCATATGCTTTGTTATATCTCTGTATCTCAATTTAGCAGTTTAGCAGCGGCAAAGATTGTAAGCATCCTTGATTAGCTTGTAGTATTATGTCGTTATGGGTATTACCCGAAATTTAAAGTTAATAACACCTCGCTCTTAACAGCCGACTACTAAAACATAAATTTGAATATGTTTGAGACGTATGGCGCAAAACATTGAATGCTCGGCTTTAACCCCCTCTCTCTTTTTACCCTCCAAGGCAGTGTGTAGTAGTAGTATATTTATTTTATTATATTATATTATATGCAAAGTTTTCAAAATGGGTTTTATATGTAAGAGCAAGATTTAAAATATAAAGGCAGAGTGTGTTGTATTTAAAAAAAATTGTTAAATCACTAAGGGTCAGCACGCTAATTACCGATTTAAAACAAAAAAAAAAATACCTTAACAAAAATATAATACAACACATTTTACAACAAGTCCCCAGCATTCTGGCTTGGTGAACTAACCTGTCCGTTACGTTCAAGTACATCGGGGCTATGACTTTATAGTTTGCCTATAAGCGATTTAATACATAACCATTAGTCTCTTAATAAAGATTTATGTATTGGCATGTGGAACGGTTAACCACAGAGTCTATATTTTCTAAAATTAGAATTCCACACCAAACATTTCAGGTTTTTAGCGCTCTATTTAGCTATAAGTTCTATAAAATATCGACGAGAGTGCTGAAAAGCATGTTGTATTGGATCCCACATTTTGAATTTTTGAAAACTGATTTTAGGTTTGTAATCAGCGACTCAAAGAACCTTGGGGTATTAAATTTCATAAAAATCTGAAATCTTTTTAAATCCATCAGCTATTTTGAATTTATGAAAACTTATTTCAGTATTGTCATCAATGACTCAGAGAACCTTTGGATATGAAGTTTCACAAACATCTGAAAATTTGTCAAAAATCCATCCGCCATTTTAAATTTTTGAAAACTGATTTCAGTTTCGTAATCAGCGACTCAAAGAATCTTGTACTATTGAATTTCATATATATCTGATTTTTTTTTAATCCACCCGCCATTTTGAATTTTTGAAAACTGATTTCAGTTTTGTAATCAGCGACTCAAATAACCTTTGGATATTAAATTTTCCCCATATTTCGATACATGTACTCTACTTAAAAGTTATGGCAAATTTCCGGTCGGCTTTAGTCAAGCCCTGGTCAAAGCAACCGCAAAAAATATAGAAAAATGTTTTTTTTTTTTTTAACAGCGATCGCCCCTCGTCAAGCAATGGCAAACTTCTGAGTGTATGTATTTCTGCCATGATAAACAGCTTCTCATAAAAATACAATCACCATCCGAAGTCGGCGTAAAACTGTGAAACAACACATCAAAGGCGCACGCCACAAATCGGGAGAGAAGCTCGGCCAAACACTAACACATTGTGTAGGCGCCAATCTGTTATTATGTATGTAGTGCTAAAGCAGAGCTAAACGTCCAATGTAGCCAAAGAATGCAGAAGGATCATCAACCTACTAGCATCTAAAGGCTCCTTGACTGTTATAAGGGCTGATGAGCTGGCAAAGTGAGGAATGGAAATATCCGGAGTAAAATATTAGGCGGGTAAAATATATGGCGGACCCTTGCACGGTGGCAGCCACTCTAATCTAGCCTAACTTTAACCGAACACTTGCTTGGGTTCAATTTTGTCAGTGCCTATATCCAGGTAATACTGTAGATTTTCTTTGCTAGTTAGTGCGTATGGATGTCAGGTCTCACAGTGGGCTGTGCGAATTTTTGGCATGCTGTGCGTAAAGTAATGCTATCAGCCAAGAAAATTCACAACAAGAATTTCTTCTGCGCTATTCAGTCAATCATTCCATCAACGAGGGGAATACAATTATACCTACCTATATATATTTACATATTACATTATTTATACAACTTAATTAAGTGTGTTCCTTAGACTGTACAAGAAAAAAACTTCGCTAAGGTATTTTTCAAGGCAATTTGGAATTTTTTTTTTTGCCGAACGTAGGGTCGCTGTTTTTACGTTTTTCCACATATATTCAGCATTAACAGTCGAATCCTAAAGTAAAACCATCGATGTGTGCATTTTTTATTCCAAAGTTCATTGACCTCAAATACCCCGTTCTAGTACTTACGCACCAGACCTCAGCTCTTATCGCCCTAAAGTACCACCCTAATTTCATTAACTTAAAGTTCGTCAAACATCATTCAACTTTTGCTAAGGAGATATTTTGATTATTCCAGTAGAACTATTCGTCTTAGTCTGCAGGCTGTATCGGAGATACAGCCGCTAAATTTAAACGTAGAATTTGTGGTATGGTTAAGAGCATATCCAAGACAAAAACAAAAGCACACACTAAGAAAAAAATATCGATAACAAAAGCGATAATAATATCAATAGCAAAATCGATAAAACCATCGATAAAAAATCAAAGAAAATATCGATATCAAAATCGATAATAATATCGATAGCAAAATCGATAAATAAATCGATTGAAAATCTATAAAAAAATCGATTACAAAATCGATAAAAATATCGATAACAAAAGCAATAACAATATCGATAAAAATATCAACAACACACAAGCGATAACAATGTCGATAGCAAAATCGATAAAAATATCGGTAACAAAACCGATAAAAATATTGATGACAAAATCGAGAAAAATATCGACAACAAAATCGATAAATATATCTATAGCAAAATCGATAAATAATCGATAATAAAATCGATAAAAAATCGATCACAAAATCAATAAAAATATCGATAAAAAAATCAATAAAACATCGATAAAAATATCGATCATTCCTCAAGTTCCGAAAATATCGATAGCAAAATCAATAACAATATCGATACAAATTTCGATAACAAAATATAACAAAATATCGATTATTATATCGATAAGTCGCGAGAATCCCGAAAATCTCTAAAATCCCGAAATAGTTCCCAGATTGAGTCTCTGTGCTTCTATCTATATTCTTTTCTCTTAAGCTACCTTTTATTTTAATCTTTCTTCCTCTATCTTCATCTATACTTTTATCGGTATCCTCATCCTCATCTCTTTCTTAATATTTATCTTAGTTTTTTATTTTTATGTTTATCACATTTTTCATATACATGTTCCGCTTCACCTTTGCCTTTTATAAATATTGCGCCATCTGTTATTCAAAAGCCGAAATACCTACACACACACATACTCTTCGTCGCCTTCTCTTACTTCCAACGCATGCACGTGTTTGCAAAACGATGACGAAGTGATTTTGTAAGGGAAATCATTCAAGCCCATATATTTGAATCAAATAAACATACTTAGAAGATATCAACCAATACTTCCCATATACCAAACGAAAGGAAAACTGAATTTTTGATTAAAGAAAACAAAAACAAAATCATTTGAGCGGTTTACAAGAATTTTGGTAATTTTTTTAACAATTTTTTGCCTTAAAATGCTCAACATTGGTTGAATTTGTATAAAATCTGTACACGATAATATTTCTATTGCTCCAAAGAATCTATGTATATCCCGAAAATGAAAGTTATATCTGCAAATCATAAGCTGCTGGAGCACTTTAAAGGATCAAATATGACCCCAAAATAAGCCAATGTTTAACGTTCTTTTTACGACAGAAACCGAATTGGTTACTTACAAAAATGAATCTGTCGATAGGTCTGGAATTTTATCTTTGAAACGCCACACTTTTCTTTCAAATCGCTTCATTAGTTCTCGTGCAATAAGCGTTTTCGTGAAGCTCTAAAAATTACAACTACAACATTTCAGCATAGCCTCCATATCGAAACGTAAGACGTGTTCTACGTCAAAAATTTACAACCGAGTGTCACCGAAAAATATAGAAAGCCAAAAAAAAAATCGAAACTGCTTGCAAAAATACTTTAAACTCAGGTGTGCAGGGCAAATGTTTTTGATTGCTTGTGCATCATTGTCATGTGCTCGTGTCTGTCAGTTAGTATGTTTGTGTTCGTCTGGTTTATTTCATTACTTATTTGATTCGTAAACGGCGCATTGCAAAAGGAGCAGTCACGTACATACCTATACATATATGTACTATTTATGTACATATGTATGTATATGCACCTAAGTGTACACCTAAGTACAAGAACAACAATATTTTTACATTTGACGAGCACTCATTTTATTCCCATTTTCTTGACATGCTGTGACAAAGTTCAAACATCCTTTCTCAGTTCACATTCACATACATAAAAGTCTTTGAGAAATGCGAACGTTAAAAAAAAAAAAGTTTTATGAAAGGCAAAGAAAAGTTTGGATAAAATAATAGAATGAGTATTCACTAAAAATATGCAAGGTTGAAATGACAGCACGGGAAGTGGTAGAAATAGAAGAACTATGTAAAAAAAAGAAAAAAAAAAACGGCGCAAACAAAGATAACAAGTCGTAAAAATAAAACATCGAATGCTAAAAGTATTCAATACATTCCATTGAGTATTGTTCTATTGAAAGACAACAAAAACCAACAGAAATCAAAAACACAAAACAAAACTAGGAAAAAAGTGAAAGCTATGCAGCTATACATACAGGGTGTCAAGCTAGCAAAGTACCAAACTAATGCGTCGAGCGGTGGTGTTGCTGGTTTCGGGGGCAGGCGCCGGATGACGCGCTGTGCGGGACATGCGTACTAAAACGGTGAATTTACTGCGCTGCGAAGTAGGCAGCGAACTGATGAGCGCCCCGCCAACACACACACACTCAGTCAGCCAGCAAGCAAGCCTGCATGGGTAGGTAGAGGTAGCCAGCAAGGCGAACGAACCAGCAAGCAGCAGCAGCAGCAGCAGCAGCGGCAGCTAGTTAGGCCAAAGCGGACAGGTTAAAGCGTCGTAGTGCTTCTCCAACGTTGTCAGTCGTCGGTGATAGCAGAGAAGCACAAATGTCGAACTGTTGTGCGTTCTTGCAGCGCGGATAGTAACGCGATTTTGGCATTTTCTTTATTATTCGCCAAGCTTTGGGTGGCGTGTGCGTATGAGTAATATTGAGGGAAATAGTAAAAAAAAAAAAAAATTCCAAATCACTGCGTCGAACATTTGTTAGAGATTTTTTCTCTTTGTTTTTTTTTTTTTTTGTGTTTTGCGTGAATACTTCAACACGATTAATTTGGGTACTCCTAGTCGTGTGTATGTATAGCGGATTGCCTTTGGCTCGGTTTTTTTTTTGCTTAAAATTCAACAAAAGTTTGTGTATCGACGCGCGGGAAACAAGCACTTGCGAACTGTATGTGTACAGCTAAATGAGTTTTTAAAAGGCGGAGAAGTATGCAGCCAACTGGTTGTGATTTGCGTTCTATAGTTCGGTGTGTGTGTGTGTGTGTGCTTAATTCCAATGTATAACATGCAAAAACAGCAGAAATTTAAATGGTTCACAGCTTGTTGAAAAGTGCTCTGAAATGAAAATGACTTTAGTCTTTAAAAACAAAAAATAAATATAAAATAAAATGAATAAATACACATACATACATACCTACAAAACATCTGAAAAGATCACAACCTCTATAAATAGATAAATCAATTACTGTACAGCTAAATAATTTGATGTTGATGAATTGTGTTTGACTTTTAGTGAGGAAAACACACACACACACATACATAAGCTAAATATATACATACATATGTACCTATATTTCTATATCCATTCTTAGTTGAGTGTAAAAACCATTGGTTTCATCAGGTCATTCACAAAACCTAAAGGCAATTTTTAATGCAGACGGTGCCCATAAATAGCCAAAGTTTAACTAACTACGAGTATAATGCGTTTAAGTAAAATGCAAAGTCTAGCTTGCAGTAAGAGTGGGGACACGTATTTTTTTGTTCGATTGTTTATTTATCAGAGCCCGTTTAGAGTATGCATTTTATTATTTTGTGCTAACCGGTTACTTTTTGCTGTTCCTGTCCAAGCCAAAAATAAATGAAAAGAAGTGCCTACTATTTTTGAGCAGAAAATATGTAACCGGTGATTATTTTATTAAAATTTGTAGACATTCTTAAAAAGGATTTAAATGTCGTACTTTTGGATCTGCAAGATCCCGAAAATCCCCAAAAAATGCTAAAACCCCGAAAGTTTCCTAAAAACATCACGAAACCCTGTCACGAAAAGTTTCGGAAAACCCTTGAAAAGTAAAACACAAGACTTCCCGAAAAGTCTTGAAAAAATTCTGATCGATCTAGAGAGAAAATTAAAAGGTTTCGAAAAAAATCCGAAAAATAAAATACGGAATGTCCCCAAAAATCTCGAAAACCGCCACAAATTTTCGGAAAAAATTAAGAAAAGTCTCGAAAAAATTCTGAACGATCCAGCAAAAATCCCGGGAAAGTCTTGAAAGTTCACAAAACCCCGAAAAACAAATCACTGAGTGTCCCGAAAAGTCCTGAAAAAACCCCGAAAAGTAAGACACAAATTATCTCGAAAAACCTTAGACGATCCCGAGAAAATATTGAAAAATAATCCTAGGCGGACCCGTCAAAATATCGAAAAATTGCCTACGAAATATCCCAAAAAAATTCGAAAAAATCCGAAAGCTTCCAAATAAATCCCGAAAAGGGAAATATTAAAAATCACGATAAGTCCTGAAAAAAGTCTAAAGCTTCCCGAAAAATGTTTAAGTCTCAAAACAATAAAAAAAAATATTTCGAAAAAGCACGGCGTCTAGAGAAAAAATTAAAGTTTCAAAAAAAGACTCGACACAAATCCGAAAAATAAAATACGCAATGTCCCCAAAAATCTCGAAAACCGCCACAAAATTTCCGAAAAAATTCAGAAAAGTTCTGAACGATCCAGTAAAAATCCCGAAAAAGTCTTCAAGGTTCACAAAATCCTGAAAAACAAATCACGGAGTGTCTCGAAAGTCCTGAAAAAACCCCGAAAAGTAAAACACGAAAAATCTCGAAAAACCTTAAACGATCCGAGAAAATATTGCAAAATAAACTATGAAATATCCCAAAAAATTTCAAAAAATCCGAAAGCTTCCAAATAAATTCCGAAAAAATCCCGAAAAGTAAAGTACTCAAAATCACGAAAAGTCCCGAAAAAATTCTAAAGCTTTCCACAAAAATTTTTAAAAGTCTCAAAAAATACAAAATATATTTTAAAAAAAGCACGGTGCTCCGAAAAGCCCAGAAAAGTGCCAAAAACACCTAAACGGTCCCGGAAAAACTTCGCCAAGATATTGAAAAGTCTAAAAAAAAGATTTCCAGAAAAATCTCGAAAAACAAAACATGGAGTGTCGCGAAAACTCCTCAAGAACTTTCCCCCAAAAAAAACACTCAAATTAAAACACAAAGTATCTCACAAATATTGTAAACAAACCCGAAAAAAAAACAATCGAGAAAATCTTGAAAAAGTCTCAAAAGAAGACCCGAAAAAAAACCCAAAACACGGAGTGTCCCGAAAAGTCGAGAAAACCTTTAAAAGTCTCGAAAAAATCCAAAAAAAAACGGGCATAATCGGGAAAGTTCCGAAAAGATTGCGAAAAAATCTAAAAGTTTCGAAAAGTAAAAGCCGAAAATCTCGAAAAAATTTATGCAACATTGTGAATAGCAGACCTTCGTCAATTTTACCTCTGACAATTTTTGGGTCTCAGTTTAACTAAGCCTGGGCAATGGCGGATGAAGTGTTCGACGTTCTCAATTTCCTCGTTCTCCCCACAGCCTAAGCTAGCTAATTTTGGCCACATTACAATTCAATTTTGAGTCTAATAATAATAATAATAGTTGATTGGCGCTTACACATATTTTAGTGTTTGGCCGATCTTCTCCTCCTATTTGTGGCGGGCGCCTTAATGTAGTCACACAGCGGAATCTATAAGTATAACTAAACCAGTAAAACAATGGTACTTTCTTCCAGAACTCGCTATTTCGGTTTAAGAAAAAATATTCGATTTAGAGAATTCTGTAATTAGCAGTTCGTTAATTTCTAGCAAAGCTTTAATCAAAGTAAAACGCTAAGTGCTTCATATTTCAAAGGCTATGTTATCTGACTACTGGATGTATAAAGTATAAAAATGTTGTTACAGTACAAACAATGAAGCGCATACAAGCTAACGTTATTTATTTTTCACCCTTTGAGCAGTCTGCCTAAAACAAAAGACTTTATCTCATGAGCGCTGTTGGAAAAAAATCTTGCATTTTATAATTTCGGTTTTCCGCTGTCAAAAACACAAATGAATAGATCACAGCAAAACAATGACAATTTTTCAAAGAAGTGTGCTACAAAAGAAAATCCCTAAAGAATTGTCAAACCCACGCAATAGCAAACTAAAAAATACAAAAAAAAAAAACAAGTACATAGTACTGAAAGCTGGCGATGTCATTAACAGACTGTCGGTAACTATAGCTCATGCAGTAGCTATGTATGTACATATGTTTCTGTGCTTGTTGAAATTGTGAATTTTTAATGCAAATTGCGACTAAAATTAAAATTGCTTATGTGGACTTATTAACCTATCTACAGTCATGGGTCATAAACATAGAAACGACAGTTCATATTGCATAAACATACATACATACTCGTTAGGCTTAGAGAATGCCTAGGGCAGCACAAACTCAGTTTAAACTTGTTACAAAAATTATGGAAAACAATTTAGAAATACCATTGAAGGCATTTACTTTGCATTAAAGTTATTAAATGCAGGACAGTCACTGCATGAATTAATTTCTAAGGAAGAGGCGAATGCACGTAACAAGTCGCTCGAGTTCGCCTGTAACAAGCGCTCTTAAGCCGAATATAATTGTGCGAAGATGTAAGCCCGTATACACATACATACATACGTAGTAAGTATCCAGTCGGAAATGGTCATATGTAGCCACGTGCACTGGAATGCATCGACTTTTTGATTTGTTTGTAGCTTTAAAACAACACATCATCCCTTCCATTGCACTATGGGTATTTTGATCAGATTTTGTGGCAAAAAGTCGTTGCTCGTACTTACAAAAATAAACTTTCTGCCTAACTGCTTAGCGGGTGGCCAAAGTCGTTGTATGTAAGCGAAATATTAGAATTGTTTTTATGTTCTATTTTTTACTACTTTTTTCGAACAGCCATGGTTGAATAAATAATTATCGAAAAAATGTACATAAATTTTGAAAATTCAGAAAAATTTAGGTAATTTTAAGATATTTAACTGGTGTTATTTTTATTTCTCTTTTAGAGAAAAATGCATACTTCTGACATAACCATTAATTAATTTTTATTTGTTAAAAATGAAATATGAAAAAGCTTTTTAAGTTGTGCGCCGTAAAGAGAGAAAACAAAGAGCTTTTTACAATTTTGTTGCTGCAAAGGCAGCTCCTTTTAACTTTTCAACCGAAAAATTTGGAAATTCATTACTTTCAGATTTTCAACTGAAATTAATATAATTTGGCAATATTTTTTCAAAAATATCCACGATATAAATAGCTTTTATAACTAAGTAGAATTTTTATTTTTTGATATAAATATTTAGAAAAAAAACTGCATTCAAACTTTTTCAATATAACCGCAAATAAAAAAGTGACCCCTTTAGACCCCACGGGATTTTGTTTTGCAGAAATGTGGAAAATCATATGCCAATCAATAAAAAAAAATGTTTTTTGAGTACCCTCATGCTGCTTGGTCATAGATAATTTTTGCCACAAAAATGGTTCAAATTACCCACAGTGATTTGCTATAGAATGCAACAATTCGGTTATCTCAATTATATGGCTACAAATCTTCGTCTACACATTACCCACTTGCCTACATTGCGATGCTTATTTTCATACAATCGTATTCGTTAATCTCTTCGTGTTGGAAAAAGGTAATCCATTCCCCATTTTATTATTTGGTATTCAGTAAGCTGTCTCACGTCGCTAGTGTAAAAAAAATCACTAATTTGTCAGCTGGCTATAAACAGGAAATATTTGTTAAAAATTAATTAACTAATTTAAAAAAATCTGCTGTCCGTGGACTCGAATCTCTGATCTTTGGCTTGTCACGCTACAGCTTTGCTCGAGCGATTATTACGGTTGTTGGAGCACCACGAACAAAATGACATATTTACCACACATTTTTGTTGCACTTCTTGCGACTTCCTCTTACTGAATACCCAGTTCCTGTCAAGCCAAAAAAAGAGTCAAACACTCACTATAATTGAGAGTTAGCTTTGTGAGGATAAGGGGATCCCATGACTAGCTGCGGTTTATCCAGAAAGACTACACTCTTTTTTTTTCTCGGTGGCTGCCTTTCCTGACCACTCCTCAGAGGTCAGGCATTCCCCAAGCATAATTAAACTTACTATCTAATATGTATAGATCGGATTTTTATGTATGTATGTTATGTTTTTGTGCATGTGTCAAAAATTATAAATTTTGCATTAATACACTTTTGAAGAATGTGTGTCATAAAAGTCCAACTGAGCAAACAGGCCAGCAAGCTCTGCTAATGCGTTGTTATCCTTTCTCGCGGCATCAAATGTTTTTTTGTCAAAAACAAAAACGTAGCACTCTGGTTGCATCGAAAAATGAGAAAAACACAATGTCCATACATACATACATAAATATGTATGTACATACAACATAACAACATAAATCCCATTGTACAGTGAGTACTTTGTTCACACACAATTTAACGTCACCTAACCATTATTCATGCACCTCTTTGGCAGTAGCGCAGTAGATTTATGCTGACATTTGACCCGCAACGGAGGTTAACTGTCACACATCACACGTACCTTAAGTGCTGCATCTTTATGTGCGCTCAGTTGTGGGGGTTTTTCCTCTTCTCGACAGCCTAGTGGTTGAGGCATGCTTCTTGTGGATTACGAGCTACATAGACAAGTGTTGGTGTGGAAAAGTATGTATGTGTGTAGTTAAATCATGCGCTGTGACAGATTTTAATGATTCATCTTTTTTCTTTTTATTTCTTTTATTTCTTGCTAGTGACGAATGAATTAATTTTGCAAGAAATGTCAACGAGTACATATTGTGGTAAACACAATGTTGCTACTAGCGTGCAATAGTTACACGCTATTATACTTTTAAGGCGCATACTTTTGTTAACAGCATTCATTTGTAGCGTGTTTTCACTCAAAGTACGTAATCGTCTAGTTTTGAATTGCGCTTTTTTTTGGCGCGCTGCTGCCTTAAGTGCCTTTTTGTTATATTTAGCGGGAGGCAAAGTTTATTTATACTTCTCGTTTTTTTGGAGTAGATAATGAAAATGTTTAGATCTGAAATAAATATACATACGTATGTGTATATAAGTATAGAGGAAACTAAAAGAGCTGGTAAACAAGTACACATTCACAGCTTTAATGACTTAAGATGCTGTTAATTACTTCCGCGCGTTAACTTGATATACATACATCACCTTGAATGAGTGGTGGTTCGGATAGCATTAACCTTTGCAGTTTTTCTTGGTACATCCACGAAACGTTACATAGTTACATAGGTATGCATAGGTACATATGTATGTATGTATATATGGGTATGGAATATTAGTAGGTAGGTGCTGTCATTAGTGATAAGCTTATGAAAAAAGTGTAAAGATTAAAATACGTGCATACTTCCACTATTTACATTGCCGTCGACGTGTGAATAGCGCACTCTTTTGATGCTCAGTACTGACAGTTTTCATACATTTTTTATAAAAATATACCGTGTAAATCCGGGTTTGAAACTTTGCACAAAAGTTTAAACTTAAAAACCTAAGTTTCTTAAAAATGGCGTTGATTTTTTTTTACGTGTTACGCATTTTCTAATATGGCAAGTATGAACGCCTATTTTTTATATGAAAAAAAAACTGCCTCGGCAAAAATTCTCACCTTATTATCTGCTCTATTGATCCTACCTGTTTAATATGCCTTGATTATACTTAATTTGAATTAATTATGTATATTAATGAAGTTTGCAATTTTTATGAAAATATGATAATCAGTTTTATATACAGTATACCACTAAAATCTTCGTATAGCGCTCTGTTTAAACTTTGTTGCCGAAAACAGAGCTAAGTGTGAAATTAAAAAACAAAAAGTTTGAATTTAGATATTTTTAGTAAACATTTACATTTTAGACATATTCAAATTCCAATTTATTTTTTTAAATCTGCATGTAGTTATTAGCTCTAAAAGAAAAAAAAAACGATGATATTCTTCCAATAAAGACTTCGTACACTTGTGTTTTCAATATCGCTTATGCCACTTGTCGTTGAAAATCGTTCATCTCTAATAATGATGTTTCAAAAGTAATGCCGAATTTCCACTAGGCATTGAAATGACGAAAAATGTGTGCCACTTAAAAAAAATGCCTTGCCGAAACGAATTAATTGACAATTTTACTTAACGTAATGGCACAGATATATTTTAAGGCCCAACTTTGTCATACAAATTTTTTATTTTATTTATTTTTTAAATGTAACTTATGCCCAACTGATTGCAATTTTGGAAATTTTATTAATTTAAAGGTTCCTCAGAAAATTTTTGCATAGCTGAAATCGAAAGATATTAAAGAGTGCTTCATAAATGGCGAATTTAGTGCTAAAAACTTAAAGCGCATAAAACTTTCAACAGCTGTAATTAAAAAAGTAATTAAAAAATAAAAAATAATTTAAAAAATATTAGTTAAGAAATCGTTAAACATCATCAATCATGATTGACTGGGTGTCAATCGTGCGACATTCGCGTCGACGCTTTTCTAATTACGTCGGTGCGCGTTCGCCGGTGCGTATACGTCGTCGAAGAAGGCAGTTGGTGGCGCCACCGGCAGCAGCAGCACCAGCAGCAGCCACAGCACAAACACCAACAACTGGCAAGCATGCGTGCAACAGTGCAACAACACCGGTCGGTGGAGCAAAGACGCCCACCACTAGTAGCGGGGCGAGCAATAGTGGTCAAAAGGGTAACAGCAGCAGCAATGGTGGCGGCGGTGCTCAGTATGCCTGCTGCTGCGCTAATGTAAGTGTGTGGATAGCGGGAATTATAAGGCTATGGAAGCGTAATGATGCGCGCTAGAAATCTATCTACAAATATATATCTATGTAAATTTTAATGCATACTTATAGATATTTTAGTTCAAAATATGGTAACGCTGGCATGCATAAGAAGCATTTTCCATTTATAAATTTTAAATACATATTCTTCCTATAAACATTTTCTACTTTTACATAATAACTTACTAACTGTGAGTATTAACGCAACTTGACGTCTCCTTTTCTCTTCNCAACTGAAGGTGTCAGCGTCAATGTTGCCAAGGCGGCTCGTTCACCTGAAGCGGCGTCCCAGCATAATCGCCAACAGCAGCCTGGTAGTGCTAATGTGGACACTGCAAGCAGCGAAGCTGTAAGTGCTAATGTCTACAATAATAACAGCATTAATAAACAATACAATAACAACAACAGCACAAGCTCAGGCGTTTGTGTGTCGCCTATTTATCATTTTAATTGCCTGCAAATGGGTAATTGATATGTACCCACCTACAAATTTTTCGCTTGCTTGCATTTACCCCTTCTGGATTTAAACGCCTAATTAATAACATCGCTACAAACACTTTGCATCTAATTTTTGATTTGCTTTTCCGCAGCGAATTACACCAATTTGCCCATAGTTGGTGAATTATTTCAATTAGTTTTTCCCCCCCTTTACTCAAATCGAGTACATTCTCACAGTTAACCTCAAACTACATTTTATTTCTAAAATTCGTAACAGTCTCGTTTTATTTATTTCACGCGCAAACTGGCTCCTATAGGAAATGTCAACATTACTTCCTTTTCGCCTTTCTAAAGCAGGGCGCACGTAGCACCTCTTCCACCAGCGTGCCTGCCCTATGTATGTACATAAATACATACTATGTACATTAGATCGTACCAGAAAAAAAAGTTCACCGTAAATCGAAAGTATTTTTACAAGGCAATTTGGAAAACAATTTTTTTTTGTGAAACTTAGGGGTCGCCAAATGGGACTACAGTGACCTAAAGATAGTAAAAACGGACTACCCAATTTCAACAAAAGGCGATTACGCAGATTCATAGGACAATTTAAAAAATATATTGGAAAAAATATAGATTTTGTCGCAAGTAACTTAAATTAATTTTGTCACTATTGTGGATCAAATATTTTGATAACAGTTCTTTATATATTCGTGGTCAAGCATTACTTTAAATTTGTATATACATATGTATGAGCAAATCTCATGAGTTGCTAAATTTTTCGACAAAAAACGTGTTTTTGGTAGAAAATGGTGGCACACCCATCTTAAACAATGCATTATCTTCTGTTCAGCGTAAAGAATAAGATTACATCGCGAAATTGTATTTACATTAAATTTAAAAAAAAAGATATACGAAAACAAGTAATTTTTAAGCAAAAAAACAAAACCGACTTCAATTCTCATATAAAAATTTAAGACTATCATTAATCTCTTCATCATCCAATGAACGGATTTAAACCAAATAAGAAAGGGACCACCTGTGAGGTAACACCTTTGCTTTAAAAAAATTATATAAATCGGTTGACGTGGTACATTCAAAAAAAAAAAAAAAAAAAAAAAAAAAAAAA
>NW_016166694.1:0-3155 GCF_001687245.7 Rhagoletis zephyria | reverse complement strand
TTTTTTTTTTCATTATTGGCACAATAGTTTCGTTCGTTTTGGCAAGAAGAACACTTTCAGCGTTACACATCTACTGAAATTCATAAGACAGTTTCACTAGTAATTCCATGTACATATGTAATTTTGTGAGTATACATATGTATGTACATAAAATAAACAACATACAAGCATATTCTCTGAATTTCACCAAAATCGGATAACATTTCCCATTTCCGTCCACAAAAGCTGTGGGCGTGGCAGTTCAACGAATTTTATCATTTTCCGCATTTCTTCTTTCCTAAATTCAGAATAGCGTATACATGAAATTTCATCGAATTTATAGTACGGTTACGACTTTTGGCCGCAGTTTATACGGGGGTTGCCTTCTTAAATTATTCGTCATATCTTCGGCATTTACAGTTGGATTTTAACGTATGATATATCGATGTGCTTGAAAAGTTTTTTTTTTTTTGTTGCAAAGTTCATTAACCTCGGGCATCCCGTTCTAGTACTTACTCATCAGATCACAGTTCTTATCAACCTAACGTAGCACCCTACTATCAGTAGATTAAAGCGCACCAAAAATCATTAAACTTTCGCCAAAAAAAAATATAGACGAATGGGGTCTCTGGAAAATGTTAAAAGCGGACCCTAAATAATTTTTTTTCCAAATTGCCCTGCAAAGATACACACTTTTTTGTTTGCTTGTAAGGTGGTACAGTCTAATGTACACACAATATAATAAAGCAACTGCACAACTGGTGTGCAATTTAACCAGACATTATTAGTAGCCACTACCTTGTTATGGAATTGCTTCATCGTCGTATTTTCACTGCCGATTTCTCCAATTTTCTTATTAAATTCATTTATTGAAACGCTTTTAAATACATACAGTGACGAACAAAAGTATTGACACAGTGAATTTTTCGCAATATATGCAAACTTTTTATTTTCGATAGTTTTTTATAAAAAAAAATGTTCATACCACACAAAAAAACAAAATCTTTCAACTTTGTGCAAATTGCAGGAAAATTTCATAAATATGCATGGTAATTTGAAACTTTCTATTCAGATATTTTAGAAATTCAAAGTACGCAGTTTTATAGCCCATTCGATTCTAGCATAAGTGCAAGTTTGAAGTTGCTAGAAAATCGCATTAATTTTTTGCAAATTTTTCTAATCTCATCTCCATACAAAAAATAATTGTCGGAAAATACTTTGTATGGAAGAACCAGAGTGAAAAACATTTTTTTAAATCAACGCCTATCTCTAGCAACTTCAAACTTGCACTTTGTTATACTAAAATTTACTGGGCTATAAAACTGCATACTTAGAATTTCTGAAATTTTGCACATAGTTTAGAGGTTTTTTTTTAATTAGAATAAAATGTTTGCATATATTGCGAAAAATCCACTGTGACAATACTTTTGTTCGCCACTGTATGTACATACATACATTTTTTGCTTTGGCTGTTTGGAGGTAATTGAACAAAGTGTACATACATAGCATAACTATAATGGGGTGCTGCGCGCCTTCCTTACTTCCGTTTTCCCTCCACACTCGTATGCCTTTGCACCTTTAGCAATTTACCGTTTCCGCTCCCTTGCTTTCGCTAATGAAACTTTTTTTTTTATATTCCCCATTGCCATAGCGATTATTTTACACGCTCGTTTTCCTGCCAATTTCTTGCTGTAAACAATTTTATTTTTTCCTTAACACCTTTCCTAGTGCAAGTCTGTATGTATCCGTAGAACCATTTACGTTCACTTTTGCACTTATTTTTTTTATTAAGTTAATCGTTACTGTGTTGGTGAGTGTTTTCGTTATACACAACATGTATGCCAATAATTTTACATTTTCTTTTGATGAAATTTTGCATTATTTTGTAACCATTTTTATTTGAGTAATTTCGTAACAATTAATTAATAAATGTTTTATATGTATTCCTATTGCTTGTGTATTTTTTAAGTTTTTTTGTATTTGCTTGTTTTCTAAATAAAAAATAAACTCCTAACTTGATTTGTTTCGGCATGTTGAATTTTATTTTTTACCGTTGGACGAAGAGGTTTGTATATTTATTATTTTTTATAGTATATTTATATATATATATATATTTTTTTTTTATATTCATTGTTTTGATATACATACATATGGGTCATTCCACTGAAAAGAGGAATTTAAGTATGACCTAATTATATCTATTTTAGTAGTAACCTCTTTTAAAATGACTACATTTCAAGAAACTGTGGGAAAATATTAAAAAAATCAAAAGAAGTTGTAATTTTTGCCTATGGCAACATAACCTTACTTTTTTGACTCCTGCAAATTCCTGCTAGTAAAGTTTTTACTTGTAAAAATTTGCAGCTCTCTCGGGTTGTTACGCTCTCGAATTCCTTCTCTCTTGCAAATATTTTGGGTTATTGAATGCATTTACAGTAAAAACTTGTAAGTACTCTTAACGATTCGTAACAATTTTTTGATATTGACAGGCCTATTCTGCGTTGGTAACAAAAATTTTGTTACCGGTTAGTAAAGTTACTGTCAATTTTTAAACCCTTTTCGTATTCTCCACACTCTTGTAACCGGTAAATTTTGTTACCATCTCATGAGCAGGTAACAAAATATTGCCCCGTGAAATATGCAACACCAGAATTTCAACAAAACTCCATAGTTGAATTGCTGAATAAATTAAAACGTTACCAAGGTAAATAGAATTGCGGTTGCAAGAAGTGATGACAATTGTTGGTAACAAAATTAGCTTGTTACAAAATGTTCGGCTACAGGCAGAATAGGCCTGTGAATGGACCTATTACAATTCCTATCCAAAGCGAAGTCATATAATGTGGTGTTGTTTCATTAGCTGTGAATAGCGTGTGATTGTCAAAATTTGGTATTTCGCCAGCGAGTGAGTAAAAACGTGAGAGTGTATGCATTTTCTGTGGCCCTTTCTCCTTCGGGGAAGAATAGCTGAAATTCGACAATGGCCCGCTAAAAGCAAAAACAAAAAAGGAATTTTTGTATTTGTCGTATCTATTCGCCTTGTTCCTAGCGAACATAACGAGTTCCGTCTTAATGGGCTGTTTCACACTAGAATGACAGAACAATTATTCTCATGGTTTCACCCTGGATGAAAAGTAGCAGAACAACAGCAGAACAAAATGTGTGTACGTATTGGA
>NW_016166693.1:0-23469 GCF_001687245.7 Rhagoletis zephyria | reverse complement strand
AGAGTAAGTTTTTGTAAATTAATTTAATTTTTCTTTTAATTATAGGTCCAATAAACTATGTAGCTTATTTGGCAGCCATAAGCCAAATTTTTAAAAATTTATATGTATAAATGCATACATAATTATATGAAGGAATATTAGTATACACAAAATATGTAGTATGTGCATTGGACCCTACCATCTTACAAGCAAACAAAAAAAAAATCGCCGTACACCCCGGAGCCTCAAGTAATTTTGCAAGGCAATTTCAAAAAATATATATATTTTTTTTTGGCGAACCTAGGGTGTTGGCTTTTTTATATTTTTCGGGTTTGCTGTTGATGGGTGTGCTGTCAAATCAGTAAAAGCAAAAACAAACTACATGTAAGGCGAAGAAATCAGCTGATCTAACAACAGCACCTTGTATAAATTCGCATTGATTGTTAAAGAAACGAGCTACTGGTGGGTAAGCGCTGGAATCGCGTACTTAAGGTCAATGAACTTTGAACAAAAAAATCTTCTTCAGGCAAGATCAACGATATATCTTACTTTAAAATACGACTGCAAATGCCGGAGATTTGACGAAAAATGTACAATGACGACCCTTACGTTCGGTCATAAAAAATATTTTTTCTAAATTGCCTTGCAAAAACACTTTACGATTGGAAGGTGTACGGCGATCTTTTTTCTGGTACAGTCTAATGTACATACTATGTATGTATGTGCATAGTTTAAATTCTGTTCTGGTACAGTCTAATGTACATACTATGTATGTATGTGCATAGTTTAAATTAAAATCAAGAGCAGTTTTCTTTCTAATGAATAAAAAAATTTGAGAATATGAAAATTACTGCATTATACATATGTATATGTATGTAAGTATGTATTTCTATGTAGTTATGTATATTTTTTAAATCGAATACATATACACACATACATACAAATACAAACATATACAAACACAAAAATAGCTGATTTGTTAGTAGATAATGGGCTTTGTATATATGTATTACTTAAAATTAAATCATCAAAACTTGCAACTATTACTGCAATATGCCGCGTGCAAACTGCTTAATGCTTAATAATATTTTAATAAATAATCAGTCTACTATATGAAAAATATATGTATACACACATTTGTACTTATAATTGACATTGTTTATAAATATTTTTTTTTATTAAAAATAAGTACAGTTCCATACCATGATGTCAGTGGTAATGGAACAAATTAAACTTTAGAAACGGAATACAAAAAATACTTATGCATGTTGTATATATTTATGTCAGTATATAATACGCATGACTTTATGAATAAAGTAAAAAAAAAAACACGATTGTTTATTTTTTTTTTTTTTGTTGGTCACTTTATTTTAAATATAATACGCATATGCATAATAAGTAAATTCTTTGAATGCTCAAATTATTATCTACAAGTTCTTTTTGTGTGTAGTGTATTATCAAATTTATACACAAATGTAGTATACCTGTAAACATTTCAAGTACTTACATATTTAAGTTGTATACGTTTTTGTATGTTACACACATTTTATTTGAAACATAATGCAGAATAAAATATATTTAGTATAAAGAAATTTGCATTTTTATTCAATTGAAAATTCCCAAAGCCAAAAATTTCGCGTAAGCATTTGGCAAGTCTTGTTTTCCTATGCTTAGGTTAGGTTAAGCGGGTATCTTTGAAAGAGTTCATTCGGCTACCCCAAAGGACCAATGCGATGCCCAGGCGTTGTTCCTATGCCTATTTATATATGTATGTCTTTGAACCATTCTGATTCTCTAGCGAATCCTAGCAGTCCTTCCAGTGGAGCATTTCCTAAGATACATATCAAGGCTCTCGAAGTAGTGATCCCCAACAGGAAGTGCTACACAGATTCTATCTCCTCCTCATCTATGCAGCTTCTGCAGAAATCGTTATACGGGACTCCGAACTTGGCGGCCTAATGTTTGGATTGTTTATTGTGGGATCTATTTTTGGTTGCTGCCCTGGTTACTCTCCTAACTTCTGAAGATAGAAATCGCAGGGGGAGGTTTTACAATCTGGATTGCTTCCCCAAGTCCCATATCAGATCCCTTTGTAGCACATCCTTCCGCTTCCTCATTACCCGGGATACCACTATGTCCTGAGGCCCAGTAAATATAGGGATCTTCAGTATTCCTATATGTCGCATATCAAGTTAGCCGTTGGCGACCCTAAGGCTTTGACGGCAGCTTGACTATCAAAAATGAAGGCACGTGCTCACTAGTTTCGTCGCCATGTCGATTGCATACATCTCAGCCTGAAAAAACTGCTGAGAGAAGACGCCAGATCCGGTTCCTATGTCCATTTGTGAGCCATCTGTGAAAGTCATTTCTTTTGTGAAAATGGATATCGAAGCTCCGATCGATGTCAGTTTCCGTGGCCTGATAATCACAGCTTCTGTACTCCACCCACTCTATCGAAGATGGTGGCGTGAAACTTTCAAGTCGTTCGCAGCATGTTAGACGCCTAAAGTCGTATAGTGCTTTAAGCCACGGCACTTTTAACATGCAGGTCTATGGGTGGAATGACCAGAAGTGTCTCTAGCGCCTTCTGGGGCATTGAGCAAAGCACCTCGTTGTGCATAGGCATGCTTGTCGTTGCACCTTTTGCAGGTCGAGTACATAGGATTTGGCGTCGACCGCCTCCCACCATACCAGCGTGCCATAGGTGAGAGGAGGTCTAACTACCGCTTTATAAATCCAGTGTATTATCTGCGATCGTAGCCTCTAGTCTATCCCAATCGTAGCTTTACAGGAGTAGAGCGCATTAAGCTCTTCGGTGTTCCTTTTCTAAGATCGTTTGGAGTCGAGAATAACCCCCAAGAACTTTGCCTCTTTTGACAATTTAAGATTTGCTCCACTGAGAGACGGAGTTCGAAATTTGTCTACCTTATATCTCTTGGTGAATAGGACAAGTTCGGTTTTGGAGATGTTAGCCCCTAGAACGTTTCTTTGTGCCTACCCTGCCAGATCGTTAATTGCAGATTGGAGAATGTAGAGACAGAGATTACACAATATTGCCAGAGAACGTATATGAGTATATACGTTCTCTGGTATAGGTATATGCAATATTTAAAAAAGTAGCAATTGAATTAATTAAAAAAGTAAGAATTACAAAGGTCAAAAAAATTACAACAATTGTAACTAATTACACGATTTAGGATTTAATCTTTTTTGATTCCTTATCCATATGCATAACAAGAATCTTAAAAAAAAAAAAAAGTATTTTGGATTGTTTCCTAAAGGAGTTTTTTTTTTGTAAATATCCCTTTTTCTGGTCTCATAAGGAACCAAAATCAATAAATAAGCTATTGTTTTAAAGCTAGCGCTCAGCGCTCTTTGACAATCATAATATTAATGAGCGAGCCATCATACTTTAATTAAAACAAAATGTAAAACGAAAAGTGTACTATGACACCATTGTGAACGTTATTCGCTATTATTAATTTTCGCTTTTTTCGCTAGATGGCAGCACAAGCGCAAACGAACAGCTGATTTCTGTTGATACGGAAATGTGCAAACCTTTGTGTATTAATTTTTATTGGAGTTCATTTAATTTCGTGCGCTATAAAATTCTTATTTTTAAATTGCATGCAAGCACATTTTTTTTACTAGGATATATAAATTGATTAATAATGCCTAGAAAAAGACCTTTGAATCCTATAAGTGAGCGAAAAAGACGTCAAGCTGCTAAACGAGAAAAGATAAGACAGCAAAGAGAAAAAGATTTTGAGCGTGCAGTACAAGGTATGCGTAGCTAGTGGCAGAAACAAAGTTAAAAGATGACAGTTTTGTTTTATTGCGCAAATGCGCACGAGTCTGCCTAGTTTTAAGTTATTTTTCTTCAGTTCATTACCACTGTATTTTTCATTTCACTGGAATAGTGTAGACAGTAGATTGAAACGACATCCAGCGTTTGCTCGGCTCACAGGACTTGCTTGTTACTGACATAACGTAAACGGGGTATATAAGTATGTAATTCAGTCGGTACATATCAAAGCTGCCTCAGTCCACAGATGCAAATTTTTAATATTTTTGGTGCAGTACACACTGACCGAGTTTCCTCTAAAGCAATGTGACTAATTAATGTTGATAAAAAAAATTTATCTAATAATACCAAATTATTCAATGGTGACAATTTTTTGTTCTAAATTAAATGGCAGGGAAACTACATACCTGCAAACGCCAGATTATTCCTCCAAATATGTTATGTTTCGATTAATATATTTATTTAAAATTAATTTATAGCCATTTATTAGTAAGTTACAGTCCAAATAATCACATGGTCAGGACCTCGTACAACTTCTAATTTTCTTTTATGTTTCATCAATTTTCTAGTGTTGTTGCAATTCATTTAATCGGATGAATTCCCATTTTCAAATATATTAATTTGTATCAAACATTTAATTTAAAATTATTATAAAGTGCTTTCAATTCAATTTGTATTTAAATGGCGGGAACCAAGTCATCATAACGCTAAGTTATTCCTCCACAATAACCGCTCCACTTAGGAGTCAAAACTGCCTAAGTCCATTATGGTATTTTTCAAATGTGCTTAAGACTTCCTTATTTTTAATATGGTTTAATTTTAAAGAATATTTTCTACACAAATTGCTTTCAAGATCAATTTTGTAAACATTGTTACAGTTTTGCAAAAGCTGCTTGAAATAGACAACAAGAACCACAACTTCCTAAAATTGTCTTATGGTGGACCTAAGCAGGTTGGATATGTTTAACGCCTCAATTGTGAAACTTTATTTAGCAATAATCCATATACATGCATACATGTATATATGTAATACTTTGGTATTAATTACATAGTTTTCATATTTAATAGAATTTTATTACAAAAAATCATTATTGCCCCAACCTGGTGGTTGTAAATGACTAAAACTTGGATTTGTGCCACGATTATTTGAAAACGGAGTGGTCGGATAAATGCGTGGTCTCATCGCTCGTGGGTCGCGAAAGTCGGTTGTAAATAAATTGCCGCTAAAATCACTTCTTGCAAGCGGATCTAAATCACGGCGTCCAACGTCAGTTAGAACAAAATATGGACTCGGTGCCAAATTATTGCGTATACTGGAATAGTTTCTGAAATCAAAGAAAACGTTAACAAAACTATAAATTTTTAAGAAAACATATCGCTTAATTCAGCGCTTCACTGCACTTTTCCTATAGCTTTCGTACCTTGGAAGATTAGTTTGATATAATGTTGGAATATCTTCATCAACATGCCTGCCAAATTCTCTAGTACCTCGTGTCTCTGTATTCGGCTCTAATAGCTTTAAAGATTAAGGTAAATAAAATTATAGATTTATAATTCAAACTATTACCAAAATACTCACTGGTTTAATTAGTTGCTTCTGCAATCTTTCAGCTAGCAATTCAGCCTTAGGTATCAATGTTTTCAATTTGTTTCGGTTGTACTCCACTTCACAGATTTGTTCGTCAATATCTAATGAAATCGAAGAGCTGCGTTTACTTGTTGACTCTGACAAATTGATAATTAAACGCTTTTCGAACTCTTTGGCAGCCAAAATATAAATCGTGTCCTGTAGCGAATACCGCAGTGCATATGTTTTTGTCTTCTCATTCCAACCATCTGGCAATAACGCGCAATGTTCTTCACTATGCTCCGGTGGTGGATGATTCTGTAAGGCCAAGCAAGATTTTTTTTATCGAAGTTTTGAAAATATTTACATATGTAAATATATGCAAGCAAAGCTACATAATTATTTAATAAAAAATAATATTTGTGTATGTACCTCTTCACCCAAACCGATGCAGTTCATTCTGCATTGGATACATAATGTAAAATGTGTGAAAAGTATAGCAACATCGGACTTGTTTTGGATTGTTGGCTCATATATTTTAAAGAGCATCTCCAAACCTCCAAGATCATCAGGATTAGCAAACATGTTAATGTGTCTGAAATGAAAATAAGAAATACATACATATCATGTAGGTTAGGGCGGTCCAAAAATGCATGAGAAAAAGTATAGTCGAAATTTTAATGCTCGCTCCCCCTAGGATTGTTCTATGTCGTAAAAAATATACCCCTAATTTTTATATTGGAATCAAAAAATATTTAGAGGTCGCTCAAAGCCTTCAAAGTTTTCCATGTATTTTATATATAGAAATGGTATACAATTCTTAAAAATCAATATTTTTCGATCAGAAAACTCTGATTCTCTGCAGGAGATTCCCTATAATAATACCCAATTGTTTATTTAACCATTTCCTCATAGTAAGTATAGCGTGTAGGTCCGTCAAAAACCCCAAAAAATGCAATGTGGCCACCAATAAAAAGTACTTAATATTAAAAAATGGTTAAATAAACAACTGGGTATTATTATTGGAAATCTCCTGAAGAGACCCAGAGTTTTGCGATCGAAAAATATTGATTTTCAAGAATTCCATACCATTTCTGTAGAAAGTTGTTTTTTACCCATATTAAATACATAGAAAACTTTGAGCGCATTGAGCGACCTCTAGAACTTTTTTTATTCCATATATATGTACATACAAATATGTATATTTTTTCGACAACAATCCTAAGGGGTGAGAGCATTAAAATTCTGACTTTACTCTTTTTGGACTACCCTAATGTAGGTATATGTGTAAATTATAGAAGTTTTTCCAATTTGAAAAAAAAATGTGTTTGATACCACGCGCGACCGAAGCGAAACTTCTTACTATATCCGTATAGATCACCATATTATATGAGTATTTTTTTGCATGACAATGCACACAAATCCTAATCTTAAGCCCAGCCACCCCTGTCATCCCCTCCCTTCTGCTATCATTTCTTCTTTACATCGATATCTGCATTTAATCCCAACCGAACGCTAAGAAGTTTCACTTCAAAAAAAGGACTGTTAGGAGCCCTCTCCAGATACGCAGCTTCTCGACTACCTTCAAATGGCAGGGTTATTGGATGATCTTCAAATACAGTTTCTAGAGTCTTGCCTGAAAGCGCTTATTTAAAAGTGTTGTTCAAAGGTGTTTGCCGAATGGGAAGCTGTTGGAGCGCCTAATGTAATCCGCATTAAAAGTGGGTATCTTCAAGGTTACTTGGAGGTTCACATAACATTACTGGATCATGGCACTATCAAGCTCACAGACAGCATGCTACCGAAATTATCCTCCAACCAGCCCAACAAGGTCAAAATTCCTGAAACGGACTGCTGTGGAGCGATATCTATGATTGAAAGAGGGGACCAAGCATGGTATAACAACGGATCGAAGTTGGACGACTTTGGTACTAGGGCAGGCGTACTTGGACCAAGATTTCAGAAAAGTCTGCCAATGGGTGCATACACAACCATACTCCAGGCGGAATTCTCCGCAATCGAAGTCTGTGCTGGAGAATTTCGTCAGAGAAGGGCACATATGGGGCCAGTTGTAAAACTCTTTTCAACGACCTAGAAGTTCACAATGGAGGAAAGCTGTAATGGATCACTTTAAGTTAAGCTACCTTTGAATAAAAAGGGGTTTTCCTTAGACATAGACTGCAAGTTTTGTGGTATGGTGGATGAAACCGCAGAGTAACGTCGCTAATAGTGAGATAAGCTCTCTGAATGTTTCCGATGAGATCCTACCGAGCGTAATGTGTAATAGACGGAACTGACTCGGCCGTATCTTTGTGACTTCCATGGGAAAAATAACTAATTTTAGAAGCACGAAGAAAGCTGAAGAATTACTTAAATCTGGGATCCACGGATGTGGGGTGGACGGAACACTTATCCACCCTGCGAGATTGAGGCGAGAGCAGACAAAAGGGTATGAGATGAACCCGAGCCCTCAGTCGAAGACGATCAAGTCGATGTGTCCCACAACCTGACTATGACGAGGCTTGAATATCATTTCCGAGACTAATAAAACTGCCGGAGCTGGCGGTCTGGAGAAGGGCGAACTTGCAGAGCGTACAATGTCTGGTGTACGCCGATATCATCGGTAAAAAGTTGCATATGAAAGCAAAGCGAATGTGTCTGCTAGTAAACAAGGACAATACGAAGTCTCTTTTGTCATCAAACAATCAGGCATCGCATTCGCACCTCGGCACTCACGTCACTATTAACAGTTATAATTTCGAAAAAGTAGAAAACTTCGACAAAATCTGATGAGGTGACCCTTGGAGTATTCGAGAGCAAGTTTTTACAGGAGATTGACAGGCCTTTGAGCGTTGGCAACGGCTAACGACTTGCCTTCACCGGCCATTTCCAATGGGCATACGTAGTCGTGCTTTATTGGGCACGGCCTAAAATGCTTACACAAATTGTTTCTCCAATTTCTTCTAGAGAATCGTGAATCGGATGCCTTGAAATGCGCATTTGATTATGTTCTAAAGCAGAGTTGGCCAGTGCCAGCTTTTATTTTGTGCCTGCCGTGAGTAAATTGTACAGAGAGCTTTTGAAAGCTTTGGTACGCGTGCCTATGAAGCGGTGAACTGTTTTCTAAAGTTACAACTCCACACCAATGTTTTCAGCTATAAGTTTTATACTCTTTCTGTGAACACCGAGAGCCGCACCGCCTTAAAAGCTGGGCACATACTTACATACATATTTAGTTTAAACCACTGATGGGCCCGCGGGCAAAGCTCTTTTAAACTTTCCATACATTTTGTATATGCGCGTATTGAGTAAAAGCTCTATCTGCGCATCACTGGTTTAAAGTTATATGCTGGCTTGATATTCTACGTCAGCATTCGTTTACAAAGAATAAATTACATTCATTGATGAAATTGCATTTAAACGTAACAATGATTCGAAGAACATCACTCTGAGTATGAATTGAATTGAGAATTTCATACGAAGATCATGTGATGGTCACTATCACAAAGCGATATTCAAACTGAGTTTATAAAGCTTTTTGAGAAAATATTGCATTGCGCACGTACTGGCTATATATGCATATATGTGTAAGTGTATAAATTTATTCGAATATATGTCCATCGTTTATTTTGAAAGTGACATAAGTCAGTTCATACCTCTTGTACTTTGATGATCGGTTACTTGTATCTGGACGCGTCCGTTATTCGTTTAACTTCATCAACCAACGGTAAAAGGTTTTGTCATTACAAAGTTATAATACAAAGTTTTACAGATGCATTCGGTTACAAGTAACCAGTCATTTAAGCACTAGAGGTAGAAGTGACTTATGCCCCTTTCAAAATAAACGATTCCTATACTGGCGGCAGAACAAAACGGGAACAAACCTTTTGAGAACTTAACGTTAAGAATGAGAAAGCCGTCTGCGAGTCGGGATGAAAATTCGTTCAAGAGAAAACCGCGATTTTTAATCCTAAGCCAGAGGAAAGAAAGCAGGAACATTTCAAGTTCCGGATCGTTTATCATTAAGTTGAAATGTTCATTTATGGAACAATTTTTCATTTTCTGTGCAAGAAAAGTTCGTGTTCTCAACCTTTCTTTGACTTAACTTGCATAACTATCTTTCATTTCTTTTTTGATTAATTTGAATATTCAAATTTGTTCTCCATTCTTCGCGAATAATTCAGAGATTTGTTTCCGTTTCGTTCTCTGCCAGAACGTTCCGGAAACTTTAGTTAACAAATTTGTTTCGGTTATTTTAATTTCGGGAGCTTATCTCGGTTTTGGTCATACCTTTTGTTCTGGGTCCCTGATTTAAAGTCAGAAATTCTCTCTAATGCAAATTTTTTTCTGTTTTTTTGTTTTAACTACACCAACATATTTCATTTCTCTAAAAGCATTTTGACCCTTATTTTACATTTATAAATTTATGTATTTGTTGTAGCGGCTAGAGGCATTTAACCCTAATTTTACATTTCAATCATTAACGGCACACACACTTAAGACATCTAATGAATTCCCTAATTGTATATAACAAACAACCGGAAAGTATTCATTGTCTTGGGCAGCTTACTCAATCACGATTATAAAATTGTATAGAGTCCAGCAAAATTCATGATTACCACAGAAATATTAGAAATCGCTTACCTTTCCCATCCTCGAAGGCCTTACTTGAAGGTGGGCATGTCATTGGCTGTGCGCCGTTGCAAGCTATGTATGTACCTAAGGCGGTCCAAAAACAGTAGCGTCGGAATTGTATTGCTCTCACACCCTAGGATTGTTCTATACCGAAAACAGTATACCCCTATTTTTTTATTTTCAAATCAAAATTTATTTAGAGGTCGCTCAAAGCTTTCCATGTATTTTTATATGGGGAAAAAAAAACTTTTCGTAGAAATCGTATAGAATTCTTTAAAATCAATATTTTTCGATCGGAAAGCTCTGGTTCTCTTCAGGAGATTTTCAGTAATAATACCCAATAGTTTATTTAACAATTTTTTAATAGAAACGATTTTTTATTGGTCGGGGTTTTTGGCGCACCTATAAATTATAGTTGCGATGAAAGAATGGTTAAATAAACAATTGGGTATTATTATTGGGAATCTCCTGCAAAGTAACAGAGATTTTCGATCGAAAAATATTGAACTTTAAGAGTTCTACGAAAAGGTGTTTTTTCCCCATATAAAAAAAAAAAAACATGGAAAACTTTGAGCGCTTTGAGCGGCCTCTAATTATTTTTTGATTTCAAAATAAAAAAATAGGGGTAGAATTTTTTTTCGGTACACTTGACTTTACTTTTTCACATGCACTTTTGGGCGACCCTAATGTACATACATACATTACCGATTAGTTTATAGGAAATATTTAGTAATCATGAAAGCTCAAAGATTTTAAATGTATTTTAGACCTTGCAATTCACCTCAACTATTAATTATCCGGAGCACCTTAAGTCAGTGAAATTGCAATTAGACGTTCTATAGTAATGCCTTGTAGAACAATTTAGCACTAAAAACGGTTCCAGTTTTTTGCAGGAAAAACTCGACGAATTACCAAATATATGCGAATAGTTTACCCAAACATAACGTACACATTTCAATATCACTGAGTACAATAGCACTTGAATAAAATACTTGTACAAAGTACAAAAACAGGCATTCAGGGAACAAAGAAAACAAAATACTGATAAGATACGAGTACATCGTTTGAAAAAAAAAATGCATGCTAATACATACAGTGGGAGCAGAAATTATGTCTTTTGCTAAAAATTTGCAAAGTTTTTTATGGTTCATGCTTTAACCAAACTTTAACAAATTTTCGTTAAAATTTCAACTTTTCAATCTGACTTTTTAAAATTTTTTTGAGTAAGCAGTTTGGTAGCACATTAAATTTTAGTATGTTTTCAAGTGCAAGTTTAAAGCGGCTGCAAAATCGCGTTGATTTTTAAGATTTTTTTCTAACGGATTTTGCGGGTTTTTTCTATAACAAGTGCAATTAATGAAAAGCGGCGTTTTTTTTTTGCGAACGGTCTGGCGCATTTTCTTTCATAAGAAATTTATGCTTGAATGGAAAAAGTTGCAAAATGCCGTAAAAAAATATGCCGTAAAACTTGCACTTTATTATAGTAAAATTTAATGGGCTACCGAACTGCATACTCAAAAAAAATCTGATTAAAAAATTGAAATTTTAATGAAAATTTGTTAAATTTTTCTAAGCTCTGTATAAAGTTTGATTTGGTTAAAGCCTGGAACCATATTTTTATGAAAAAACTAGCAGACCCGGCGAACTTCGTCCCGCCCAAAATTAGATTTTTAATTTAAACATTTTGGTACAACAGTTTCTCCAACAATCCACATTTACGATTTGTACTGCACATTCGTCGGCTAAGACTATCGTTTGGTGGTCGTTTGCCGCCTTAAATAACCGAACGAAAGTGTTATGTCCATGAGAAGATCCCTGGTGGGCACAATGAGCCGGATCTATAGTGAATGTGCCCTAGGAACTTTATCTTATAGTTAGTGGCAATTTCAATATCAATGCGTATCCTTGTTCAACAGAAATATAATATACATACATAAACTGAGACGAAATACCTTAAAAGCCAGTTTCGCGAAAGTAATTTAAGTGAAGAATTATGTTTTTCTGTCAGGTTCTATATTAAATTCAACTAAATAAATAAATTTTCATTAAATTGCTTTCATGAAACTGGCTTTTAAGGTATTTCGACAGGTGGTGATTTGAGATTTACCACTGCACAACTCAACACTGGTTTCTTCGAATGAGGCTCTAACGCATAATAATATTGGCAAATCACATCCATTGGGTCAATCGTAACACACGAGAGTTCAATATGCTCAATAGTGCAACGGGTCGATTTAGTATGACATTCACGGCACCTTTTTTTCACTTTTTAGATTTTTAGTAGTAACTCGACCTCAGCACCGTTTCTAATACATGTTTTGAATGTTCGCCAAATCGGATCATAAAAAAATTTTTAGTACTAACTCAACTCCAGCGCCAACTGGCGGATTACTTTTCCACGCCCCCTTTTTAAAGAGCCGTTTTTTCTCAATGAGCATGTGATTAATTTCATATATCTCCACACGAAGTGTTCCAGTACTGTACCACGAAAACTTCCAGAGATATGCAGTATGAAATTCGGCTTGTATGGTAGGTGCCACGACCCCTTTTCCAATAGCTCCATATTTTCTACATGACTATGCGATTAATTTCATATATCACCACACCAAGTTCCAGTACTCTACCAAGAACAATTATAGAGATATGCAATAAGAAAAATTCGACTTGTATGGGAGGTGCCATGCCCATATAAAGTTCCAGTACTCTACCATGAACATTTCTAGAGGTACTTATTATGAAAAATTCTGTTTGTATGGGAAGTGCCACGCCCCCATTTCAAATAGTCCGAATTTTTCTCCATGAGTATGCGATTGATTTCATATATCTCCATACCATGTTCGAGTACTCTACCATGAACACTTCCAGAGATATGCGGTATGAAAAATTCGGTTTCTATGGGAGGTGCCACGCCCCCTATTCCAATAACTACAATTTTTCTCCATGGGTATGCGATTGGTTTGATATATCTCCATACCAAGTTAGAGTACTCTACCATGAACACTTCCAGAGATATGCAGTATGAAAAATTCGGTTTCTATGGGAGGTGCCATGCCCCCTTTTCCAATAACCACAATTTTTCTCCATGAGTATGCCATTGGTTTGATATATCTGCATACCAAGTTAGAGTACTCTACCATGAACACTTCCAGAGATATGCGGTATGAAAAATACGGTTTGTATGGGAGGTGCCACGCCCCTTTTCCAATAACCACAATTGTTCTCCATGAGTATGCGATTGGTTTGATATATCTCTGTACCAAGTTAGAGTACTCTACCTTGAATACTTCCAGAGATATGCAGTATAAAAAATCGGTTTGTATGGGAGGTGCCACGCCCCCTCTTCCAATAACCACAATTTTTCTGTATGAGTATGCGATTGGTTTGATATATCTCCATGCCAAGTTAGAGTACTCTACCATGAACACTTCCAGAGATATGCAGTATGAAAAAATTGGTTTGAAGGGGAGGTGCCACGCCCCCTTTGCCAATAACCACAATTTTTCTCCATGAGTATGCGATTGGTTTGCTATATCTCCATACCAAGTTAGAGTACTCTACCATGAACACTTCCAGAGATATGCAGTATGAAATATTCGGTTTGTATGGGAGGTGCCACGCCCCCTGAACCTAGCGGTATGAAATATACTTTACATCCGATTCTCATATCTACCAAATATACACAAAAAATTTCATAAAGATCGGTCCAGCCGTTTCGGAGGAGTTCGACCACTAACACCGTGACACGAGATTTTTATATATTAGATAACAAAAAAATTTTAACGTTAAAAACTTTGCAAATATTTAACAAAAATCAACGTGTGCTCATTTCTGCTCCCCACTGTATGTATGAACGTATATAGTATTTAGCTATCACATCATAGTACGAAGTTAAAGGCCATGTACATATGTATATATGTATATTGTTAATAGAATTTTCATACCTCTTATGCAAACTTTTAGTTAGAAATAAAAGAATTTTCTATATAATTCTGGAGAAATAAAAATACATATATGTATATATATATGGTATGTATTAATTTTTATCGCATAATGCAGTCGAACAAAGGAAATTCTGATATTTCTTTTTATAATTTTCTACTCGTATCCAGAAGTCAATGGTTGACGAAAGCTGATAGACTGAACATCATTGCATTGCCGGTTTATATGTATACCGCGAAAGCTAAGCGATTGCTAGTATGTTTCTCATGCGAATTTATAATGATTACTCATTTATACAAACAGCCCAGTACGAAATTTTCTTTACAAAAACTGGAAAAAAATAAAAATTTGAGTGTACTAGCACTCAAAAAGCTTTGAACGAATATATATATATACATCTTTCAGTGAGCTTTTAGAGAGTAGCGCTTAGGGATGGCAGCGATTAATCGTTTGGGTAAATTAATCGATTATTTTTACCCAATTTACGATTTCATTGTATCGTAGTTAAGTGTTTCATTAATCGATTAATTGTAAAATAATCGTAAAAATATTTTCAAGAAATATGAATACTGTAGCAGTCCAAAATTTCAAACAGCCGCAAGAATTGCTCAAGTTCAGAGCATAGAATGGTGTAAATAGTTGTGCATTATAAAGGCTATAAAACTAAGTGTGGCAACGTTAAGGGCCCTACACACTCATTGATTTATTGGCGACTCAGTTGGCCAAATATTAGAAGTTGGTTGTATATAAGCCGTGTGTAGGCAAATTTGTCAACCTTGAGGAAATGAAAACTGTTTACCCAAAACTTCACGGACTTTCAAAAAAAATACTGTCATTTAGTTGGTACTTCGGTGCCTGCTGAGTGCCGTTTTTCAAAAGCTGGTGCTACAGCCACCAATAAATGCAACCGCTTATCCACAAAATGCTTATCAAAACTTTTGTTTTTGCAAAAATGGTTAAATAATAAATAATTATCGTCACTAAAAACACTCGTTTTATTTTATTTAAGGCTAATTAATAAGAGAATTAGAAATTCTTTACGGGAAATGCAAAAAATGCCTTTCGAAAATCGATTAATCGATTATTACTCAATAATTGCAATTAATTTTTTTTTGCTTGTGTTTAACGATATGATTAATTAATCGATTTTTTTTGCCATCCCTAGTAGCGCTTAAATAATTTTAATTCGTAGAACTTTCATACATACATAGATATGTACTTATTTGTTTTGTAATTGAGAAGAAAGACTTGAGAAAATGTTTATTTAGACATAGAAAAATCCCTTTTTCTAAATATTTGAACAAAAAACACGGAGGCAAAGCTGCACAATGTGCACGTTTTGGCCTGCATTGCTGTAAAATATTCACGAAAACCCCTTAAATTTTGCCCGTGATGTAATTAATACCTCTTAGTTTTCAATGCTAAAATAATACCAGTGATATTTTTTGAGCAGAATATAACTGGTAATTTTGCCCATTGGGCTTCATGCTTTTTTAGGGATTTTAAAGTTTTACATACTTTTTTTTTTTTTAACTTTTTGTGTATACTGAGCGCTTCTTCGCGATTTTGCGTTAAAAAATTAAAAAGCAAAAACTATCCGGGTTTTTACTCGAAGTATTAAGTTTGAAACGGTATTTTTGCTTTCAACACAATCGACAAATTTAAATACTATTTATCGATATTTTTTTAATTTATCGATAAAAAACATCGACAGCGACATCGATTATTTGTACGATTAATATTCCGATAATGAAAATAAAATAACATCGAAAAATATTTTGATAGTTCTATCGATTAATATATCGATATCGATAATTTTATCGAAAAATTCACAGAAATAACGTAAATAAAGCGTGCACGAGACGAAAAATCTCTAATTTAGAATAAGTTAAAAATTAAAATTTCCGTTAGGTTTAAAAAAAATATATTTTTTCAATAAAGAACAGTCCTTATATAAGATACAATATACAGATCATCTGGTTCTTTGTTGTTGTAACAACCTGGGCCTGACGTCAATCTGGATCGTCCCGGTTAAGTAGACTTCGATACCCCACTATACCCCACTGCGCCAATAGGGATACGTTGCGATTGGCAACTGTATGTGAGCGCAACCAGGAGTTGGGAGGGGAACAGAGGCGTATTATTCCAAAGAAGAACAAGAAGAGAATTTATCCAACCTGCTGTATGGTACCAGCGATCGATGTTCAGTTCCCCAACCAAGACTAAACTCGATTATCAATAGCGCGGATTTAAAATGATAGAACTGCCGGAACCGATGGTCTGCCAGCCGTGCTATTCAAGTTTGGTGCCAAGAAGCTGGTATTTATGTGTTCTTTGCCCAACCCACAAGAGGGACTACCATGGCATATGGGCCAACTACTACGAGACTAGTCTTCTTAGAATAGACCTCAACAGTCATCTATGTATCTACTTACATATCTCTATCTGTTGACAATTCGAGCCCTCACCGCCAAAATGACGTAAGCGACATTTTTTCCAAAATTTTCTTTTTGATGCAGAAATGCATCTAGATGCTCTAGGAATATTTCTGCATCAAAAAGAAAATTTTGAAAAAAATGTCGCTTACGTTATTTTGGCGGTTAGGGCTGGATTTATAATTTTGAAGTGGTTGCGGACTTCATATACTTGAGAAACAGCATTAACACCAATAATAATTTCTACCTGCTACTTTGGAAAGATTCTATAAAAAAAAATGATTTGTGACGAAATTTTCTAGAGACAATGGAACGATGCGCTCCATGAGTTTTACAATGACATTGACATGATACTGCGAATAAGATGCAGCGCCTAGAAGCAAATGCTCCAGTCCTGAAAGTATTTGAGGCGGCACCTGCCGTTGGTTTAAGAGGAAGGTCTCCTCTGCGTTCGAAATACCGGGCGAAGATTCGAGGCGGCTTTACGTGGAATATCAAATTGGCGTTAGTTGGCACAAAAAAAAACGAAATAAATCACTTAGGCGATTAAAGCGCCTTACACATCTGGAAATTCAAGAAAGAAATCATGATTCCACTGTCAAAATATAGGATGTTTCGCTTTGCTGGAACCTAGTACTGCATACTACCCATACAAATATGTAAATCGATACCTTAATTCACAAAGGCACTAAGGCTAAGAATATCAAAAACAGGCAGGGCTTTTTAAAAAGTGACATGTAACTCCGTTGTTTTTGGTAATAGCACTTTAAAACTTTTAGTGACGGTGTATTTCAATATATCCTACCAAAGTCTTGATTAGGGCCTTTGTCAATTATGGTAACAAAATACTAATCTGTTGTTATTATAAGAGCACTTTGGGTGTTTTTTGCACTTTTTGAGATAATGATTGTCACTGGCATTCCTCGATTTACTTTGATACGAGTAACCTACCATTATTATAGCCACAAAACTTAATTCGTTTGTGGTGTCATAAAGTATTAATGAAGTAAACTCAGATAATTTTACTTTAAAACTGTGTTTCAAACCAAGTTATGAGTTTTTATTGAATAATAAATATGTATGTATAATTTTAATGATTTACCTCAAATGCAATTTCAAAATTTCAATGACTTAACCAAATTCGCTGCCCTGCGGATATTACATACTATGTAGTAAACCATTATAAAAACTTCCATTACAAACTTTTGTTTTTGCCTACATTGATGTTTGGTTATTTAATCGATGGTTAAGACTCATTCACGTAAGCAACAGCCAAAAACTGATAAAGTTAAAATAATTCATTTTATCAGTGAGTCCATGAGTAAGAAGCGTTAAAAAGGCACATTTTCTGTTTCCTTTGCCAATACTTAAGATAAAATAAGTATTTATTTTATATTTAGCTTTTCAAGGGTTAACCAACGATCGAGTAACCAACAATCCAAAACGTAGTCATTATGATTATAAAATTGAATTATATGTATGTAGGTATTTATGTTTTGCGTACCCATACTATTTACATATAATAATCAAAACCAAAATTTGGTGGTGGTAGATGATCTGGATTCGGATCCGCTCGCACAATACGTCCATCTGGTCCAACGGGATCGAAACGCGGATTTAAACCGGTATTAATATCGGGACGCGAAGGCATGGGGAAAAGGTTACCAGGACCGCCACGACCCAAGGGATCTAAGTCGCCGCGTCCGACATCTGGAAATCCAAAAGGACGCGGCTCCATTGGAAAAGAACTGCAACAAAAATGACAATAAGTAAAATAGAAATATGCTTTCAGACAAAAGGAAAAGATTTCTTCGTACTTCACGAAAGCTAGCAAGCAAAAAACCAAAATTAAGATTTGAGTTCTGAAGTTAAAATGCATGTTACGAGCGCTATTGTGACTGACAATGACGAGGACTTATCCAAACTGTTTCTTTATTTGCAAGAACATACAAAATTAGAGTAGAGAGAGAGTTTGTAATTAACCCTAGAATGCCAAGAAAACATTAGTCATTCTTTACTATCAGCATATTCATACTCGTATTCCAGGGTTAACCACTTAATTTAGACTTTTTTCGCTTGAATACTTAAAGTTAAAAGCTTGTTTTCGAGAAGAGACCAAGCTTGCAGTTCGCTGCGGCATGCATATGTATGTATATACATATATGTATTCATACATATATACCCAGTAGGAAAAATTGTAAGCTCCTTACAAGATAATCCATTTTTTTTTTTAAACTTTGATTACCAAAATTGTTGTCAGGACTAATGTTGTGTAGAAGTAAAGCACAAAGTGAACACATCCTATTACGCCTTACTTAAGAAGTTCTAAAATGGTGCACAGATACTACATACTTTAAGCTGCAATACCACCGGTTGGATACGATATCGTAATCTGCGGTGCTTCAACATTCTTATGGCAATCTTTATATTCCGAATACTCCAAATCGTATAATATAGGGTAACTCATAACGTGCGATCAGTTGTGCTTGCTGCGATACAATTTTTAACACATCGTATCGCACCCGCATCTGTACGAGCACTCCCATATGCCGCAGTGGTTTGTATTGATGGCATATCGTAAATTTTTGTATCGCATCTGTTTGAGGCCACCTTTAGTTAGGTAAAGCGGTTTAGAAGTATATCTGATACCAAATGTACATTCTAAATTCCTAAACCAATAAGGCATAGCTTTGTTAAGGAAAGGAAATTCGCAGGGAAGTAATAAGAACTTCTGGGTGAAGCGTAAATTGCTAGTAAGGTATTATTACGTGCTTCTTTTTCCTACTGCGTATGTATACATACATATAAGCATGATACAAAAATTACTTGTGACATGCATATAAGTATGCCGAATATAAATATATGTATTAATATCTTAAAGCTATAAATAACACTCAACAACATTACCCATGTGAGAGTATGGAAGCAATTCAACTTAATGCAATTTAACACACTTATTGCTTACCCCATTGGTCTCATGGGTCCGCCAATCGCTAATGGATCTCGAAAGTTTGGGGAACGTGAATTTTGGTTGACATTTGTTTGCGTAGTTACCTCTCTCGTATTACCCGTAAACACCTATAGGAATACGGCATATTCGAAAATGACAAATAACACAAAAGAAAATTTCATGGGTCGATTATAAGTAGCCAAGCAAACTGATATAGAAATTTATATTAAGTAAACAAATCTCACTGGAAGGCACTGTTAAGTAACTGATAATACAACTTTTGTAAACAATGTGCATAGCTACTAGAAATTGAGCGCATCCAAACTACACAAACAACAGTAAAACGAATATACCCTTTCATTGGTTGTATAGGTGGCAAACGCAGTAACAAGCTTTCAGCCGTTAACCACCATCTTAAATATCGTTTCACCCACATGGAACTTTCAATTCAGCTGACATTTGTATGCTACCCATAATCGACCTATACTAAAAGCTTTAATTAAGTAATTACCGGATCAATCAATTCTTTGCGATAACGATCTGATATCAGCGACGCATCAGGCATCAATGTGCTTAGTGGTCCCTTAAGCTGTTTAACCCATTCCTGTGGATTTAATGTTATGTTGGTCACCTTTGTATCCTTAACATCAAGCAAATTCATTGTAATGAAATCATCTGTAATATGTCCTATTAAAAGATACAATCGGCCATTATGTAAATAACGCAGGGCACATCTTCTGTCTCTATCATTCCAGGCGTCGGGCAATAGTTCAGAGCCCACATCTTCATCGGATATAGTTTTCTTTCAATAAAATAAAAAGAGAATTAAGATATCTTGTAGATGTTAATAGAATACATGATTAAATACTCACATCCTCGCCAACGCCAAGACATTGCATCTTATATTGTTTAACAAGCAAGAAGTGCGCTAATGCTATCAACACATCTGATTTTTTATCGACATTTTTCTCAATTGTCTTGTATAGTAAATCCCAGCCAAAAAAATCGTTGGCTGTTGTGCCAGTTGCCGAGGTCCCTACACCTCCAGACGACATGTCTGCGAATTTCGAAGCAACGAATTTAGCCGATTTTTATGTGTATTAATCTCAAATTTTCTGAAGTCGTTTTTGATTTCTTTAAGAAAAAATACGAGTATTATCATTCCTGACATATTTGTTTAAACTGTTCCTTCCCCTTAAAATTAACGTACTATATACATATACAAACATCTAAGGTTCACACAACAGAGTGAAAGCATCCATTCGTGCTTTGGTAAGAAAAACATACGTACATATATACATACACCCACCAGAATATGTTTCCACACAGTTTTTTTTTTTAATATTTGCAATGTTTTTCGTAATTCATTTTTTTTTCAAATTTTTTGATATATAGTTCATTCTGCATCAAAAGGCATACAAATTAATGATTCAAAGTATTTACAAAATTTAGGAAAATTCGACAAATTTTAAATTTTGCAAACAAAATTTCTTAGAATTTTTTGGAGTCCATATGCAGTTTTGTAGTTCACTCAATTGCAATATAATAAAGTGCAAGTTTTAAGTGGCTACCGGTGATTTTTGAGAATTTTTTTACTGACGCTCTCCAGCATTTTTTCCCATACAAAAAAGCAACAACAAAATTTAAAAAATGCAGCGGTAGCTTATAGCCACTTAAAACTTGCACTTTATTATACTGAAATTGAGTGAACTACATACTTTAAACAAATTTTTAAAAATTTGTTTCCAATGTAGAAAATTTTGGTGAAAATTTGTCGATTTTTCCTAAATTTAGTAAAAACTTTGAAACCGTATTAATTTATTTAAAAATTCATTACGAAAAACATTTCAAAAATTAAAAAAAAAATACTGTACGGAAACATTCTGCTGAGTGTATGTACATATATATGTAGGTATGCACATATGGAAGTTGCTTAGATTCTTGATATCATTATTATCATATGTATTAATGCAATCATGTTACTATAGTGTGTCTATTAATTTATATATAGTATAAGAAACAACAGCAGTGGTTATTTTGCATTGTGTACTAAGTAAAAGCATACGAATGAGCTGCGTCATTCATCCACGCAAGCTTTGCTTTTGTAATGCTTGTAAATATATAAATATTATAAGTAAACCTTAATGTCTGCTTAATATCAATGCTTAAACTTAAACTTCTTTACAAATATGTAAAGTTGTAATATTTTATAATGAGTAAATTGTATGGTGAAAATAATAACAAATAGAATAACAACCTCACGCAATCTGTTTTTCTGCTACTTCTACTTGAATGACACATTCACAATAATTAAATAAACGAATACGTACAGTGGAGTTGACTCGCCGAGGTACATAGTTCTCAAATTTGTGTATAACGTAGAAGCTGCTCAATATGCTTGATTTGCTCATAACGATTTTTTAAACTCCAATCATATGAAAATGGATAAATAATTGAACTGAGCTGAGCATGTTTTGGGACTACATATAAATTAAAAACTAACACCCAAATTCATAAAAAATAAAGAAGAATTTAAATGCTTTATAAATCGAAAATTTTTATGAAAATGTCACTATATAGAGCTGTATCATGTTCCAACTACACAAGATCTGACAAGATGAAGCAAAAGAAAAAAGTAATTTTCTGGCTGACGTTTATAATTTCGGGGCCACGTTATTTTCTTTGAAAAGTAAAAAAAGAATATGAAGACGAAGATTAGAGAAAAACATGCAAGCAATTTTGTAGTACATGTTTGTGCTAACCCATTTATTATTTTTGTATGTGTTTTTGCATCCAATCACTGCGCACTTCATTTTAATTACATTCGCCCAAAAAATTTATTGAAAATCGCTTAAAAACCGCTGAAATAAACCACCGACAAAGTACACATAAAGAAAGAAGCAAAACAAAAGTAGAAAACTTCAAAATTACGAACGTCACACACTTTTTCTCAATCGCTATTACAAATGGCTGTATATCAACCAGTCAGGTCAGATCTGTTCTGATTGGTTCAAGGAGCTGTATAAATCTATTTTACTTTTTATGAATAACTTGGGGTTTACATAGAACAATTTTGCGAGGACAGTAGCAATAATTGCACCCTTTTTACTTATACATTCACACTTCTCTCATTGTCTTCGACAGTAAATTGGACAATTCGGTCACGTCTTGGTTAATTTGAGAAAAAGAGGCAAGACAAAATCTCAAAAAATTACAGAATTATGAAAAAGTGGTTTGTGTTAAAATATTTTATATCGAATGTCTTTATAATTGTTTGGACGCCTGCATTAAACAACAATTTGACAAATAATACATATTCTCAATTGTCGTGAATAAAATTGTCTTATGTAAACGCAGCGTAAGGCCATAAATATTTATATCTCTTGGGAAATTTTTCGAATAATACAAATGTAAAAACTGAAGTTATAACAAAATGCATGACTATCATTAGTCCCCTTTTGAAGCAAGACTTGACGTGTCTGAAAGGGGACTTACCGCACCACAAGCATAATCATAAGCGGGTTTTACACGATTTAACATGGAGTGATGACTATCGACCTTCGATCGTGTGAACGCTTATACAACCCACGATTGAGAGAATACAAAGGTTGCGCCGATCTCGGACCGCTATTCCTCTCTTAACGAATTTGACAGAATCGTTGTTTGCATGACGTCACACTTGTGCAACTTGTTTACGTTTTCCTTGCAACATTTTTTCTTCTTCTTCCATTCGTGCTCCCGTTTTGGCATTTCTCTCTCGCAATTGCACCAGTGTGACGTCACACAAAAGTTATTCTCAAAAATCCTCTCTGATCGGCGCAATCTTGTATTCTATCATTCTTGTATACAACCGCTCGACATTCATGTTGGCTCGTTTACAAAGATTTTTGATTTCTTAAGCGAAGCGCACTTTAGCGAACGTTGCGAAATCGCAGAGTAAAGCTGAAATTAGTCAAGAACGTAAACCTACCCCGAGTCAGCTGACACGATCTGTCTTACCAGAGCGCCATGTAAATGAAAACTCAACACCACAGAATTTTTCTGTAGTTGTAGCCCGTAGCGCAGAAATCTGCGGAATTTAGATTTTACCGTGTCAGCTGATTTCTTCCATCTATAGATGGTTGCCACTTCGTCAGTTTCGCAGGTGGTAAATAAGTTA
>NW_016166692.1:0-23470 GCF_001687245.7 Rhagoletis zephyria | reverse complement strand
TTATGGCCTTATAACAATTATATTCAACAATTTTTATGAGCTTGAGGCGCGCGGTAAAACTGGATTCCCTGTATCTTGACAACACGGCTTACTAGGCTCGTGCCCTTTACAGCATTCAAAAACTTGGTGCAGCACAATTGGAAGCAATGAAATTTTAGGCGCAATTTTTACCCTTACGTTAAATTAGTGTTTACGTAACCATAACCATATAAAACCGCTGTTCCAACCAACCTTATGTATTCGATTAGTGGTGTCACACCATAACACCATAGACATAACCATAGCCATAAACATCAATTGAATTTTGGTTTTCCGCCATAACCATAATCAGCTGATATCTGAAGAGCGAGTAAGAACGTGCTGCCAGACGTTAAAAAAATAATATTGTTCACAGCCACGTTTTGCCATAACTCTAGAATACGAACTATTTAGCTATGTATGCAAAAACCAAAAATATGGTTCCATAGAACTTCTCACGCTGATTTCAACTGTTCTAAAATTATTTGTCGCAAAAATGTAAAGAAATTATTAAAGGTTAAATTAAAATTTTTTTTATTTTTTTAAATATTAATATCTTAATTACTTTATCTTTCAGTTGATGTACATAATTTCTATGCTTTTTATATTTTTAATCAAAAAATACTCAGAAACGAAAAAAAATATTCGTATTTTTTCACAAAATAATCTTTTTTAACAAAATTTAATAATTAATGTAAAAAAAATTATATCATTAAGAAAGTACAAGTTAAATATTACCTTTAATTTGATGTAAATATTTTACGTTGATCTGCTGTTGAGTTTTAAGAATTTGGTTTAAATTTAGTGATTGGGAAAGAAGTTCTGCGCAAATATACTACAATATTACCCATTTGCCGCGTCTTGTTCCGCGCCTGGCAGCACCAACATTGTTGACTACGAAAAATCAGCTATTTATGGTTATGACACCTATAATTACGGTGACCATATTAACCAACGTAAAATAGAGGACATTTTTTTTCAAAATGATTTGGGAATATGTACATACAACTTGTATGATAAAAGTCCCTTCCCCATATCGTAATTTAAATCAAATATTTACCAGTTAATTAACCGATTCCGAAAAATGAAGCCAACTCCTTTTCAAGGATTTCGCTGCCATTTACCATAATTCATACCGCACACCAAAGCCAGTACACAGTGGTTCAAAATTGGAATTCAATGTTCATAATTCACCGTAGTCTTCATTTTTCAACCAATTTTTACTAAAAACCAAAACAAAAATTATTTTGTTGAACATTTTTTTATAATATTTCAAACGTTTTTTTGTAATTTTTTCGCTTTGGGGAAGCATACAATAGGTTTCAACTAGTCTTTGTTATGTAACTTTTATTAACTGGAACAGGAGAACACATTTTCTTCAAAAATGCCACTTTTTCACAAATTTAATATAATCAAATAAAAATTCACAAATCAGGTTCAATTGGTCTCTTGCAAATATTATAAGCTTTCATAAAAAAAATGGTAAAATTAAGTGAAAAAATGAAGGCTAAATGCCAGTTTTGAACCACTGTGCAGCAGGGGGTTTATTGTTTTCTTACAGTGGAACTAGAAACTCAGCGTGCAACACGATCCTGGGCACAACTTTCCCTGTGCTTTATAGATTGTGCAAAGATTACCTATTAAATAAAAACCCTTAAGTGGGGTGCGAATCGAACTGGCGAAGGTTTTCGTTATATTTTATGAGGGACATTTTTATTTTTCATATTCTGTGTTTAAAAATTTACCTCTGAAAAATGCAGAGCTGACTTAAAGGACAGTTTAAGAAATAGAGGAGAAAAGGCTTCCTTTATTTTGAAAAAAATTATAAAGGACAGAGGGTTAAAATAAAGGACTGTCCTTTAAAATAAAGGACGGATGGTCACCGTACCTATAATCAATGATAGTTAATGTGGTTACGGTTATGCCAATGGTTATGGCTATGGCGTTATGGTATGTCACCACTAATTTAACCTTTATCCAGTGAAATTGTGAAAACGTCAAAGAGCTGAATACCTTAACAGGGCGTTGCAAATAGTTATATTTACATAAAATAAGTTTCAATAACCGAATTACTTTGAGCAGCAGCCTGATTCAATTTTCGCTATCGCTAATTCGCTATCACAAAATTTCTCCAAAAGAATATCTGGCGCGCCTAACAACATGCAACATCAATTTACATGCCCCTTATACAAGCCAGATTGGACTGATTACGGATTGCATCTGTTACTTTTCCATGCTGTATATCTACTTTTAGGCCCCGCTGTTTTTCATTTAGAGATATTTGGCGCCGAAAATTTTGCGTAGTGATGGTCAGAATTGCACTGCAGTTCTGTCTAATTGTGAAATCATTTGCATTTTTAATTAACAAAATAGATTCCATTATTTTTCCTTTTGTTTGAATTATTATCAAAAAAATTTTTAAAATTTGGAAAGCTTTAGATAACATTAAATAGATTAGATAACATTAAATAAATAAACATGCACCCTTCTGAATTAACGCTTCAAAACTTGCCGCCTGTGCCAGTGCCCCGAGTACACGTAGTGTAAATCCAGGGCTGTCCACAAGGTATTAAATGGGTCGTGGACTATGCTCAGATGACGCTACCAACAACAAAACAAAATGTTTCGGTTTGAAATAATGCACTTGTGGTTTCAACAACTTTCAGCTCCTTCCAAATGTAGAAGGACCTTCCGCGTAGTTAGACACAAACACAATATAACAACACAAAATAAGATAACAAATTACTCAAATCTATTAGCAAGCTTTCAATCTGTCATTTTAATTTTCGCACCAAAATTGTATGACAATATCTAAGCCTTATTTACAAAACTGCATATTAACATTAGGGTGTAAGACCATGCATACCAAAAAAAGATCGGCTGGTTTTTTCAAAGGCAATTATAACTTTTTTATATTAACGGGTGATTTTTTTGAGGTTAGGATTTTCATGCATTAGTATTTGACAGATCACGTGGGATTTCAGACATGGTGTCAAAGAGAAAGATGCTCAGTATGCTTTGACATTTCATCATGAATAGACTTACTAACGAGCAACGCTTGCAAATCATTGAATTTTATTACCAAAATCAGTGTTCGGTTCGAAATGTGTTTCGCAAACCCAATTGCTGCGAACGGCGACGAATCGACATTTCACGGTCTTCAGCAACACTCTCAGAAACAGACGCAATATTCTCTTCTGTACGCACTGTACGCATTCGTGTGGTTGGTTTAATGTCCAATAAAGTAAACTGAGTGCGAAACTTGGTCACAATCGCATTAATTGTTTGCTCACTTGGTCGATTATGTAGACCATAAATCGGACGTAAAGCGAACCGAACACTGATTTTGGTAATAAAATTCAATGATTTGCAAGCGTTGCTCGTTAGTAAGTCTATTCATGATGAAATGTCAAAGCATACTGAGCATCTTTCTCTTTGACACCATGTCTGAAATCCCACGTGATCTGTCAAATACTAATGCATGAAAATCCTAACCTCAAAAAAATCACCCGTTATAAGGCAGCCAACCGCCAAAGTATTGCAGACAAATTTTAAAATTTACGTGAGCTGGGGTGATTTGAAAATACCTAAACGAATCGAATTTCTTATAAATAAAATTATTTTTTTTATGGAAAATCGGTTTATTTATGAGGTTTACGCGACTACGAGGCATTTACGCGTTGAAGTATATGAATATCCATTATACAGTTCATAATTCGGGTGGAAAAAGAGTAACTTTCCTTTGTGAGGCACCCTAATGTACTTACCTGCATGCAATTCACGCATACGGAATCTGTGCACTGCTCATTTGTATTTCTCGGGAAACTCGAAACATGTACATATGTATGTACCCTTAAGATATTCGTCAGGTAAAACTTTTTTAATTTCGATTATTTATTACCAAAAACTCAAGTTACAGCCAATAAAGTATGCGTTCGCAGCTGGCAATTGAAGCTCGTGCAATTCAAATTTGTATATATAACTGTGAATGTAAGTAAGTAAATACATAAATACATACATACAAACATTTGTATGTATGTATATATGTATGTGCGCAGAGAATTACGAGCTTACACATATGAAATCCGTATCCATGCGAGTCTTTATTTGCCTTATGCACTCCTTGTAATTGAAGAAATTTGAAACTTTGTTTGTTGTTGACGTATTTAAAATTGAAATTGCATGCAAGCTACTTGGCAATTTGGCTGACGGATTCCCGTTACTGTCAGCCGTTTGGCAGGTGGCATAGGCAATCGGCATAGATACATATATACACATGTGTGACTACGATGCGATTTATTCGCCTTTTTATATTTTTCACTTTTCAAATGAGTTTGCAACACTTTTTTAGGCATCAGTAGAACTGCATACGTGGGCACATACACATACATACATAAATAGTGCACACTATCCTATTTTAATATCCATTACTGGTGAGCAGTTGAGTGAGTGGATACATATGACGCCAATAAAGTTCATAGTAAAGTTTTTATGCCAAGATTATATTCTAATTGCAATTTCACTATCAAATACATACATACATTCGTAGCACTAGTCTTACCATCCTATATGCCTACTGGACACACTAGGGAAAGTCATTGAGAAAATTAACTGGAGCAGGCTCACGGCGATCGCAGAAGATAAAGGATTTTCTATCGGCCTACCAGTTTGGCTTCAGCAAATCTTGGTCAACCATAGAGGTAAATGTTTGACATAGCCAAAGAGGCTAGGGAGAGGAAGAAAAATAGTACTGCGCTATAATAACGTGGGCGTAAAGAATGCCTTTAATACTACGATCCGGCAGCGCATAAAGCATCAAGATATGAATAGCATAAGAATAACTAGGAGCTGTCTATCACACCGCAAGCTGAGGTAGTAACATAGGCTTGAAGGCATTCAGCGTCACGGCCTCAGGGGTGTCTCAGGGATCTGTTCTCGGGCCGCTCCTTTGGAATCTAATGTACATATGCTGCGTATCGACATGCTCCCCGTACAAAGATAATTGGATTCGCCGACGATATCGCTGTGGTGAATGAAGCGAAATATACCCGTGAGGGTGGTCAGCGCAGTTTTGTTTTATGCTGTCCCGATTTCGGCCGAAGCAAAGAAGTTAAAATGTTACGCAAAGAAACTAATAACTGTGTATGACTTAAGTGCACTGAGAGCTTTTTGCGGATTCCGTACAATTTCTGATGAAGCGTCCTTTGTAATCGTTGGACTGGTTCCTGTAGAGATTCTCGCATAAGAGATGAAAAGAATACATCGCACATCGTCCTTCAAAAGAGACACAACTCAAAATTACATGTTCGTCAGAAAATGAGAAAAACTATTTCCTAGCACATGCTAATCATATTGGCAAGGAAGACTTTACTTTACCTTAGGGTTTTTTCAACAAATTATAACAAAAATTTGCTCCATCTTTTGCTGAAATGTAAATGTACATTTTTAGTGCTTAATTTCAAAAATTCCGAATTTTGAGTAGTGTTATTTTTGAAGATCGTGTGCAATATAAACACCTCTCCGAGCACAACGATTGTTTAATGTAGAGGATCCCAAACTTTTTTTTCTCGTAGACCACTTTAAAAATTGTATCGGTTTCGGTGGACTCCTTGCTGCTACATTTTTAGCATATTCCCAAAACTCGCAAAAAAATTTCTGGATTAGATCAAAAGACAATCTTAAAACAGAGTTTGTAAAGCCATCAAAATACGTTCTCGCTCTTAGAGTTATGTTTTTTACGAGCGCTCCAATTTCAAAAACTAAGAGCGGTAGCACGTTATTTACTTTCTCTTCACTATAAACTCCTCACATATATGGCTAACACATGAATTTGCGTGAGGAGTATATATAAAGGAGTATTGACGACGTCATTTTTGTTTTCATCGCTCCGAATTTTAAAGTGATGTGAAAAATACATTTATCACTCACGTTTTTAAACACACGAAAATTTTTTATTCGTATTAGGCCTCCTTCTATTTTCAATTCACTTTTTTTAGTTTTTAGATTATTCTCTTTTGTGGTTTATTCCTTAATTTCCGTTAATTTGAATTCAGTTGAGTTTGACACCTTTCAAGATTTTGCCAACTAAAATTCTTCTGACTAAATCTGACTTCTTGCGACTGAAAAGAGTCACACTTGCTCTCTCATTTCTGCCATAATTTTCAAGTAAAGAAACGCTTTTCGGACTAAATCTGACTACTTCTGGCTATTTCTGTGAGATAAGGAACGAAACTATTAAAGATAAATTTAGTTGAACAGCACTCTTTATTTCTTAACTGACAAAAAAGGAAATCAAAACTGATGGCAATTGAATTCTGTTGTAGTGAGGAGGAAGCATTATTCCTCAGTGAGGGATTTTCGCGATCTCTGTGGACCAAAAAGAAAAACAAATTTCGCAAATTATGTTTTCACGTTATCTGTCAGTTTTGCCTGAGAACCGTAGCTCCTAGAATTTATTAGACAAGAAATGTGCAAATTAGTAGATCAATTAATTAATTAATAATTTGAATACAATTTTTTAAAAGGGGGCAACTCTTTTCAAAAAAGTAAAAACTTATTGCACATCTGCAGTCCAATGGCCTTATTCATAAAAAATAAAGTAGGTTTAAAGAGCTTTATAAATTGACGTTTTCATACATTTTACAATTTATAAACCTTTTATAAAGCTACTTTATTTTTTATGAGTAAGGCCATTGATGCCTCATTTTGGAAAATCGAACGAAGGGTGCGGATTTGATGGCATTTACTATTAAATAATTAGAAAGAAGTCTGATGAGGAGATGTGGTGATCTCCGAAATAGTTGCTATATATAACTTCTACCGCTTAGACTTTGTTGCTTTTTCAATTTTCTCTGCCATAGCAACATTTGAGTTCTTAAAATCACATATATAATGCAAATTAAACATGCATATATATATATATATCCATATGCACAAATGTATGTAGCTATATACAAACTTATAAACCTTACTGATTAGTCCACTTAATGAACTTTTACACAGCGGAATTCTTCATTCATTAATAAGCACCGCAAAAACATTCATTGATTTATGAAGTCATAGCTGCATATACATGCATACATACATACATATGTAGCACATGCAAGGGCGTGCCCAAGTTTACCCTAACCTTATGGCAAATCGCTAATAACCATGACTTAATTAACGTAATTAAGTTCATAAATTTACTATTGCTCATTGAGTTCAATTCTTCTTAATTGCCAGCATACGAGTTTATCCAGCATTTGCCATAAAAGTTCATCGCCACATTCATTGATCAGCAGGCTCATGTTCAAGTTCACGCTTCAAAAGAGCTACTCTTGCCTAAAAACTTTTCAAGAGGGACTTGCAAGGCTAAATAAAAAAAAAAAACACAAGTGATGCAACTACTATGCTAATTAGAAGCTACAAGTACAATGTCCATATGTAGACATCCCCGGTTTTTCTTTTCCACTTGCATATATATTTATGCAAACATACCGAGCCCTTACTGCCAAAAAGATGGAAGCGAAATTTTTTTTTTCAAATTTTTTAGTTGCATTTCTGCATCAAAACTAAAATTTTGAAGTTTTGATATGTATGTATATAAATACATATGTAAGTATACATATATTTCAATATTTTCAAAAAGCTGCTGGTGAGTTATTTTTATTCATCCAATTCCCATACAATTTATTGGCAAATAAATGCAAGCATTAGGTTTACTGCTGCACTTTCACTGAATCTAAATTTCGCTCATAAATAAATTTGCAAAATTATTTTGCCGCAGTTTACACCAAAAATGTGCAGCAATAATTTCCAATTAATTTCATATTAGGTACAAACCAAATGGCGCTTAAAATGCAAAACAAATTTAAATTTTTTAGTGGCAATGCAGCGTGCGTACTTTTGTACATATGTATGTATGTACATTAGGGTGGTCCTTAAATGGAGGAAGCAAATTTTTACATCAGATTTCCTAAGCCTCAACCCCTACGTTGATGCTACTATAGTCGAAGATATCGCATATAAATTGTGGTCCGGTTTGAAGTCGGTTAAGGCCTACCCTATGAAGACGTCTTAATCGACTCCAAACGGAACTAAAATTTTTATGTGATTTTCTCGACTTAAGAAGTATCGATTTTGAGATCTAAATAAAAAAAAATAAAGATTTTTTTAGTCCTCAGAGTCATCTGGTATTTGACCCCTTTGCGACACGCCTTAAACGACTCCAATCGTGACCAAAATTTATATGTGATATCTGTGACAGCGGTGTTACCGATTGAGGGGGTTAGACCTAAAAAATCCTTCATTTGATTTTTTTTAAGGACAACCCTAATGCGCATTCATATGTAATGTACATTTATGTATGTATATTTATGTATGAATGCGCGAAGTTTCACAATTTTGCTTATTTTAATTTAGACTTTTAATTGCACTTAATTCGTATATCATGGGCAAAGATGGTTCACCGTACACCCCTAAGTTTAAAGTATTTTTGCAGGCCAATTTCGAAAAAAATACAATTTTTCGGCCAAATATAGGGTCGCCATTTTACGTTTTTCGTTAATACCTACATTCGGCGATACATTTTTTTTTTCGTAATAATTTTAGTAAGATAATCAAAATACTTTTTTAATAAAAGTTTACTACTTCCTACAGTGTGGAAACATCTCAAGTTCTGAAATGACACAAAAAAGGCGGAAAAACGTAAACTTAATATTGGGTAGTAGATTATGGTTCTGTGTAGCGTTTTTCCAGATGAGGTTATATTTCCAAGACATTTTAATTTTATAAAAAAACATTCAACCTTTAACAAGGGAAACAACTTAATAAATAACAATCTTCTGTAATTTTACCATTTGGATGAAAACCTGTTCTTTTGCCCAAAACGACGAAAATCGGTGGATAAGTAAAAAAGGTTTGAATGATCAAATGAAAATGTGTAATGATGTTTTGCTTGAAATATGAGCACGATATAATGTTACTCACACACCATATCGCACCGGGCTGCGATCGTATATACTCGTAAACATGGCGTATGAGTAACATTTTCCATGTTACAGGACCGTCTGAAGTTCTCAAGAAAAATCGCATGAAATATTTTTCATTATATACATTTTCTTGAAGAAATAAATATACGAGCAATAAATCTGTGTACCTCGAGAGTTCGAATACCCTTTAACCCTTTTCCGAGATTGTTTGCAGCTACATACATACATATGACATATTTCTGTTGGCGGGCAGCACGTGCTGACCTACTCGCTGACAAATTCCCAAAATGACCATCAGCAAACCATCAGAACTGCGAATGAAAACCAGAAAAGCTCGAGCAATTCAATGAGCATTTATTTACACGCTTCCGATTTGCAATTGGGTTAAATTGCACAATAAGTTATTATTCTGTGAGTGTTAATAAAGGGAGCAGAGGCGATTGTACTACGCAGTAATAATGGCAGCGCCAAAAGCCAAAGGCCCAAAACAAAAACAACGACAATAAACGCTCTGGTTGAAATTGTGTCAACACCAACAGCAAGCGGGATGCAACAAAATAAGCCGGCCAGTTGTGCATACGAGTACGGAGTACAATGCGTCAGCTTATGTCCAATGTTTTTGTAGATATGAACATATCCCAGTGGGGAAAATCTCTAGTTTTGAACTGGGGCGCTTCTAGTACATTTAGAACCACTACTAGTTCGCGATAAATCTCTTTTGCATGCAAACAACTGGCGAATTTAACACAGCGATGTCATAGGAATTGGAAATTGTCCCCCGCTGCATTACCTTTTCCATAGTTCAGAACCAATCCTAAATTCGACATATGGGATCTAGTTCGCTTTGCACCCCATTTTCTATAGTTTCGAACCAGTTGTAAAGGAAAAAAGTAACAAGATGTTTTATTTTTGGGTTACCATGGTAGCAATTTTCAATCTTTTGCAGAGAAATGTATTTTCAATCTGAAATCAAATTTGTTTGAATGAATGTAAATTTAATTTTGCATTTGAAAACACATTTACATACCTTTGGCTGTAGCTGAATTTGCAAAGGTGCTGACTGTTATTGGTTATATCCCAGAAGGTCCCATAATGTTAAGATGTTAACACAAATATTAGTTTTGTATTACCAAACTATGAAAAAGCATCTGCGACGTGCAGACTAAAAGCGTATTTGAACGAAAAACCCGCCAAGCAAAAATCTATTTAAAGTAAACAAGCCCCCCGCTGCATCCCTTTTTCAGTAGTCTCGAACTAGTTAAAAATTCGCCAGATGAGATCTAGTTCATTCTGCATCCCTTTTTATATAGTTTTGAACCAGTTCTAAATTCGTCATTTTAGATATAGATTTCTAAAATGGTTTTTTAAAAGTACCACATATCGCCGCTTTTGGACTGGTGGCGATCTAGTTACTATCGGACTGGTTCGTTTTTGGCGATAAAGATCTAGTACAGAACTACAAATTTGGTTCACCAGTTCGGGGTTTCCCTACAGGGTATGTATGTATATGTATGTATGTATGTAGATATATTCATATTTGAGTGTATACTCTCTCGTAAATGGGCTTAGTCCCTTACATGGTTCAGATCTACATTATTAAGGAACTCTACTGGGTATGTAGTATGTATGTACTTATCTATCTGCGGAAGTCGCTAAGAAATCCGAAAAAGTCCATAGAAAGGTCCCACAAATTCCTAAAATATCTCGATTATCAATTTAATTACAAGAGCCAAATATAATAGAATTGCGTTTTTTGTTTTTCTCTCCGACGCATATACACACATAGGCGTATTTTGCCTTACGATAAAACCAAGGCATATCAAACAGTTATTAGCATGGAGCAATAAAAACTTTTACGAGTAATTTGTTTTCCTTTTTTACTTTGCAATGAATTTCTTAAATAATTTTTTTAATTAATCATATCTTTGAGATTTCAAAATCTTAAAAAAAAATCCTTGAAATGCCTTGAAAATAAATATTGCGGTATGCATTCGTTTTATACAAGTTTTGAGACAGTCGCGAAGCGTATAGTTCAGAACCAGGGCTTTGAGAAATTTTCTGTTATTTTTGCCGCAGCATGCGTATATTTCAATAGGCATACGCATGTATTTACATATGTGCATGTATATATATGTACTGTAGCTCTTGCAATTACCTCTGTTGCCGATTCAACCATTTTCTGCTGCTGATGTTGTAACTCTTGTTGCTATTATTACAATATTATTGCCATTGTCAGCTTTACGGCAGACTCAGACCAACAGTAGCGCCCTCCCCCCCCCTCCCCTCTGCCATGCTTAATGTATGTACATATTTATGTATGCGTGTATAAATGCAGCACTGAATGACACCGAATTGAATGGCCGGAAATCGCCACAAGCGACACTTGACTCCGTAATTCAGATTCTTCGACAAACGAACATTCTCCTGTGTACATACGTGCATACATACATATGTGCATATGTACATTAGAGCGGTTAAAAGTATGTCGTACACAAGGCGAAGGAGAGCGTAGGGGTCACCCTTTCTAGTACTTACCCACCAGATCTGAGTTTTTATCACCCTAGTGACAGTAAATTAAGGCATTAAAAATCACCAAACCTTAATTGTTCCAGTACAAATATTTAAAAAATTCTTTATTGTCGATTGTTCATAGATTTAACCGAATAATTTAAAAAGGCAAAAATAATTTTTTTTTACGAAATTTCTTTGCAAAACTACAACTTTGTTTGTTAGAGGGTACGATCTAATGTACATACAAATTATGTATACTTATACATACATACATATGTCCGGTATATAACACCAGTTACACTTAAAAATTTTTAAATGCGACAAGCCAAGAAATTTGTCGGGGTTTCGCAAAATGTTTGGTCATTTGCTTTTGGCAAAGGAGATGCAAAAACAAAAAAAAATATTTTTTATTTTAACAGTTTTAAATTTTCATATGTCAATATGAATGTCAAACGAAGGAGTGTTAAGAAATCTCTAGTTCGAACGCGCAGAATGTTTTTGAGATGTTGGAAGAGGGTTGCCACCTGTTTAAAAAGTTAAGATAAAATTATTTTATAAGTTTAATGAATTATTAAAATATGCATATCAATCGAAGAGGGTTTGAAAAATGTTTATTCCTGAACTGTATTTGGCGGGGTTGCCACATGTTTGAAAATTAAAATTCCACTTAATTCATGAGTTAATTAAAATATGGATCGTAGTGTCCGGCGAAGGAGAGTTAACAATGATTAAAGCTTGAAAATACTTTTGAAGAGGGCTGCCACCTGTTTCAATTAACTAATTCAAAAAGTATATGAAATAAGAAAATACCGTAGTCAAACGAAAGAATATTAAGAAATCTTTAGCATTACGAATGTCTGAAGAGAGTTGCCACGTGTTAAAAAAGTTACATTTAAATTATTTCAGTAAGTTGGCTGAATTATTAAAAGATGGGTATAAATCGAAATAGGTTTGAAAGGGATTTATTCCTGACCTTTATTTAGGAGGGTTGCCATTTGATTGAACATAGATTGAGAATACTTTTGAATAAGAATTTCAAAAATGAGGGCTCAAATTAGAGGCCCTAGCCTGTGGACGTATGATAAAGTTTTATTTTTTTAATTAAGAACTTTATGTGCCGGTATAGGGTGATTTGAAATTTTATGAAAATAAAAACATGCACTGCTCTTCATTTAGAAATGGCTGCACGGTTTTGATGAAATATGGGACTCGGATCTCTTAAAACTCTTAACTAACAATTTTTATTCTTTTAAGGTATTGAAATTCAATTTTGGTCGTTTGAAAGCCATGCGGGTTCACTACTGATTTTCAATTTTTCTGCCTTCTCGAGTTTAGATGGAGCAACAAAGCGCTTGGATCTTAAGGTTAAACATCGAAAGTTCAGCAACACTTCCTCGAAAGATTCTGTCTAACGCAGAACGACGAGCTTGCAAAGGGTTGAATTGACCTACGCTTAGTCTACTCTGCGCATAAACACAGATATTTTTCATTAAATTCGCGAACGAACCAACCTGTTCCGTTACTAAGCTGAACTGGCCAAGTATCAATGCCCTTCCTCTTCATTCTTGATACCTGCTCAGCATTTGTGTTGCATTGCACTGTGCCATTTTCCATTTCGCGAGTTAAACGCGCTTTTTTTTTATTTTTTTAGTTTTTATATCCTTTGCGCATTGTTCGACGTTTTGTCGCACGTGCACCTGCAATTATCCTTAACTGTTATTGCTACGCGTACTTATTGCTGCTGCTATAGCATTGTCGTTGCCTTTGTTGCCGCGTGTAGCCGCTTTAATTACTTGTGTCGCATTGTAATGTTTAACTCTTGCTCTCTTTTACAGTTTCATTTCCGGTGCTTTCATGTTTTCTGCATTTCTTTTTTATTCCTTATTTTATTTTCATGTTGTTTTCATTTTACACAGCAACCGGACGTCCGCCACCTTGTAAGTCTCCCGCTTGGTTGTCAAAATTAAAACGATTAAATTGTGAAGACGCGAAAAATGCTGAATTACCTGTGAGGTTGTCGATCTTATGAGCGCCATTGGCTTGAGACGAGTAGACAAGCGAATAGAAATGAGTGGTAAGACAAGGTAATAAAGATTTACGGAATAAGAAATACTCAGCGGAAATGAATTGAGGAGTGCCACGGCAATGGTAAATGATTTCTAAGAAAAGCTGAAGAAAACGTTAATGGCAAAAAAATAAATTAAATATTAAATATGCAATAAAGAAATTTCATTTAGAATTACATGGTGATGGGAATGATATACACAACTAACTATTTAGGTACTCTTTTGACCTGCACATCTGTTTTATTTCGAAAAACTTCCTCCATTCTTCTAAATATGTATTTAGATCATCCAATCATCAGCTTAAATTTTTAAAGTTTGCGAAGCATTAATTGCAGTTTTCTGCAGCGCCTGGTAAGGTCATCATACCCAAGGCTGATATGAAAGCAGTTAGTGCCAGAGAAAGCAGTTTTAAAATGTGGTTGCCAGCTATTTAAAAATAAAATTCCATTCAAATTCAATTAAATTATTTAATAAGTTAAATCATTTATTGATTGAAATGGGTTTGATGAGAATTAATTTCTAACCTTCATGTAGGCGGGTTGCCACCTTTAAAAAAAATGAAATTCAACTAAAATTGAAAAGACTTAATTTCTGACCTTCATTCAACTATTAAAAAATTTAAATTTTTACCATCACAATATGGGTGTCAGACGAATGAGTTTTAATAAGGTTTTAGTTTTTAGTTAAAAAGACAAAAATTTAACAATTCCATGTTTTTGGCTAAGATTTTGATACGTCGATTTTTTTTTAAATAAATTATACCTAATGTAACACGCAATTGCATACACTGAGCAAAGTGGGTATGGCAATTTCTCTATACATATAATAATTTTTTAACAGGCCGATGTCTGTACATTATACATATTAAATAAAAATTAATATGGCAGGTCTTTATTAGAGCAACATAAGCCAAATCAATAATATTTCGATTTTTTGTCGGTCTGTCGCGACATGTCGATCTGTATGTTTGTACACGCATCACTCGAAAACGGATGCGTGAAATCGAATGCAATTTTCACAGATGCAATTCTAAGGGTCTATCTTAAAATATAAGAAAAAAATAATAAGAAAGTTGTCACCTGTTTAATATTGCTGTATAGGTAAACTGTTAAGATAAAGTAAATATTGCAATATATGTATCAAACTAAAAAGTTTAAGAAAGTTTACTGTCAAAAATAGTTTTTTGCAGTGCTGCCACCTGTTTGAAAATTTTTATTCAATTATTAAATTGATGAAATAAATGAAAAATTACAGAACGTGTATCAAACTAAAGAAGTTTAAGAAAGTTTACTGTCGAAAATATTTTGGTAGAGCCGGGTATTTGCTAGTTTTTTTATAAAAGCATAGTTCATTATCTAACAAAAACCACATAAATTCAAATTTCAAACTATTTATGTAAATGATAAAAACTCAAAAAAGTTGCATACAAATATCAAACCCCTTAATTCGAATTTTTTTTAACAAAAGTTTTTTTAGGCAGTTTTATAGCCCATCGCATTTTAGTATAAAAGGAGCAAGTTGCTTAAAAAGGTCGTTGATTTTTACTAATTTTTTTGTTTGCTGGCAATTTTACACATTTGCTTCCATATAAGAAATGCTCGAGCATCCTTTGTATGGAAGGAAATGTGTAACGCTATCAGCCAAAAAATAGTAGCGGTGGGAGCGAAAAATTAACGATAGTGAGTAAAAAATATCGATATCGTTATATAAAAAAACTACCGATACAATCGATAGGCACTATCGACAAGCCTCAGCAGTTGCTGACCTTTCTATCAATTTCCACCTATCAAATGAGAAACAAAAAATACAGCTGAAACTCACCGGAAAGTACCGAATGTTCCCCACACTTAGGACTGTCATGTTTCACACAAACACATACACACACACACACGCAACGAGTACAAAATGTCGTTTAGCTAGCAAGTATAAAAAAATGGTAAAAACTAGGTTTAAGTGTCTTCATCGGTGCTAAGTGCTTTTCACACTTCCGCACTTACACATACATATGTCGGTACACACCCTGCAGTAAAATTTAGAGACAGTCTCTTAAAGTGCTAGTTCCGCCCTACACATTTCAGAACCATTTCTGAACTAGTGAAAAACGGCTGCAGAGAGGGACAGTTGAAACTCTCGGTGTGTTAGTTGCGCTCTGTTGAGAAGTAAATGCACAAATTCTCACTTCTCGTACAATACGAAAATAGGACAGCGGGAAGACCTTCGACTCTAATATCGTTGGTCACGAGTTCAAATCGCGGTGGAGGCAGCTGTGATTTTCAGATTTAAGAAATTTAAATTGTTGAGTGCCGCTTAAAAATTGAAGAGAAAGTGATCAAATAATATAAAAAGAATAAAAAAAAAATAAAAATTTAATAGAATGCAATCTGTAAAAGAACTGAAAAAACGAAAAAATATCAAAAAATCGAATAATCAGATTTTTTTTTTTATAAAAATCTTATTGTCGCAGATGTGTCCAAACCAGTGCAGAACTAGTTTAAAAGTTCTGCAGAGGGGGGCAATTTCCACTTCGTAGGACAACGCCATGTAAAAAGAGACAGTTGAAAGCATTGCGGTGGGATAGATCGAGAACCAGTACCGCCTCTTAAACGGCTAGTTCTGCGCTAGTCTTGAACAAGCGCGATTTACTGCAGGGCATATACGAATAACGTCATATGACTATGAACTAGTAGACTGCGAAAAAATGCTGAATATTGCACAAAGTATGTTTGTTAAGAGGAAAAAAAAAAAGACTAAACTAAGCTGAAATGGTGTTGCATACAATACGAGTACAATGAAGTGCACGAAAGGGCACAAAGAAAGTGGCACAAAAAGTGCCATATGCGCGCCGCTGCACTCATTACGCTAATTGGCATAGCAATCAGAACGATTCGTGTTCTTCGCAGGCGCTTTGAGCAGCTGCTTTGATGTTGGCGATATTTCTTTTAAATTTTTTATTTTTTTTTTTTTGTCATTTGCTGCTGTCCACTCGCTTTTCCACGTTCGAACCGAACCGTAACCACTACATAGGTACTATGTTAACGCACACACACACAGCATTCTGTTGCGCCTAGAAGTGTGCCTCATTTGTGCGAAAGTCCAGCAACTCCTTGTTTTTTTTTTCGTTTGCTCCTTTTCTCTAGCCAATAATTTATTTGCAGTTTGGCTGAAGTGCCATTATACATATGTACAAACTTTGATTGCGTTTGCGTGATTCACAAATACACAAATACCCACATACACTTATGCAAGCCNTCTCTAGCCAATAATTTATTTGCAGTTTGGCTGAAGTGCCATTATACATAGTCCACGTTCATTGCTTACATAATTTCCATGCCGGGCCGGTCCTGCACTAACCTGCTGCCCTCCGGTGTGCGGCTACTATGTATGTACGTATGTACAAACTTTGATTGCGTTTGCGTGATTCAAAAATACACAAATACCCACATACACTTATGCAAGCACAGCTGATTGCGACTTGCAGTAACGAACCCAATAGCCTTGAAGAAATACGTACGTAGTTTTTTTTTTTTGTTTTTTGTCATTTTGCGTTNGCTACTATGTATGTACGTATGTACAAACTTTGATTGCGTTTGCGTGATTCAAAAATACACAAATACCCACATACACTTATGCAAGCACAGCTGATTGCGACTTGCAGTAACGAACCCAATAGCCTTGAAGAAATACGTACGTAGTTTTTTTTTTTTGTTTTTTTTTTTTGTCATTTTGCGTCTCCTTCTTCGAAGGATATCGCATGCAACTCGTGTCATGAAATAGAAGTGTCATAAACTGTAGAGGAAATGATTTGGTAAAACTAAAAAGTGCATTGAGTATGCAAAATTTAAATAACAAACGAGGTGTAAATGTATGTGTAGGTAGGTGAGTGCGTCTGTTTGCGCATATAAAACAAGCATTCGAGTCCTTAACTACGCCAAACTACTAAATACATATTCTTAAATTTTTTTTGTCGATTCGTTCAGTAGTCCGTAATAGGTCATTTATATCTGAGTTGGAGCATAGATATTTATGCAGGTACGTATGTACTTAAGATGTTAGCGATTTTTCGAAGCATTAATGCAATCAATTGCAATGACAAAATTTGCATGCTTCGTGAGAAATTTTCGCTTGAAATTCATTGAATTTTATAAGTTTATATAGAAAATGCCTTAAAATGTTAGAATTGTTTCAACATTAGGTATTGTGGGGACCAAGTTTGGAAATAGCAAAATGGCCTGAGTTGTGCGACTGGACTTTTCGAGACCCGTTTTGACTTCGAATAGCCGCTAAAATTATTGTTTGGCTCTGAGTGTTGAAATATTTTATGCTAACTACCGTTAAGATTTTCCAGTTATGACAAAACCAGCTTTTGGTTATTGGCATTGATTTTGTAGAACCTGATATGTTTATGTATCAAGGTGGTAAGTGTATCTACTGGCCCTCAAAAGGCCTGCCCGTTCAATGCATGACAAATGTAAGTAGTCTTTTAAACAAACAAGTAATTTTTAAGCAAAAAACACAACCGACTTCAGTTCTCATATAAAAATTTAGGAGTACCGTTAATTTCTTCTTGATCCAATGACCGGATCTAAACCAAATTAGAATGGAACAGCCTCGGAGACACTACCTTTCCGATATACAGTTGACGTGGTCCAAAGTTATGTGGTAACATACATAAAAAAAAAATTCAAAATATTCCGACGAATTGACAACCTTCTCCTTTTTTTGAAGTCGGTTAAAAATGTACAATCGCAGTTTTCGCTTGGCAATTGATCAATTAGTCAATTCTGACTAACATAGTTGCTTATTCTAACACAAAAAATTTGCAAGAAATAAAGTTCCCTTGCGAACTTCTATGTATGGTGAAAAGCTCTCTTGACAAAAAGCACTTGAGCATGCACTTGCATCATTTTGAACGCGCTATTCCAACAGTCGCAACGACCGAGATAGCAAAGCACTGGCAAGCCATTCGTGGTGTCGTAGGTTCGCATCTTTGAGCAGCGGAATTGCTTTTCTTTTATTAATTAATATTTTTTTTATTAAATTTTCTTTCTAATTTCTATTATTTACTTATTTTATGAATTTTTTCAATTTAATCTTTTATTTTTTGATTAAATTTTTAGATTTAATTGGTTTGAAATGAAAATTATTTTTTTTTTAATGTCATTTAATTTTTAGAAACTTCTTTTTTAACTTATTTTTTTTCTTTTTGAATTTTAAGATTTTATTTTTTAAAAAGGAAAAATATATTTTTTATAATCATTTAACTTTTAGGAACTTTTTCAATTTGTCTACTTTTTTTTAATTTTTTATTATAGATTATTTTATGGTCTCAAAAAGATTTTTTCTCTAATTTTTTAGAAACCTTTTCTTTTATTTTTACGTTTATATTTAATTTGGTTTTAATTTTTAGTTTTTATTGTTTCAAAAATAAATATTTTTTTTTGTCATTTAATTTTAAAAACTTATATTTTTTTATAAAATTTTTTTTTTCAATTTAGTTTTCTTTTAGTTTTTGGGCCGATTCTACAGTGGTCCGGAAGGCTTTGTACTCCTATTTGTTCCGAGTACACTCCACTTCCCACCTCGATATCCATTTTGGATCCGTCAGTTTGAACTAAATAGAGTCCACTAATCCATGTAACATTTTTCTCTGCTAGGAATTTTCACCTTCAACCCTTTGTCGAAGGTTGTTGCCGGTACGCAACAACGCGTTATTTCCGGCAGACTAAGCCACTCCGGAATTGAGGTATGACCGCACTGATTCGCTTTCCAGCTAGACAGATTCCGCAGTCTGACGACGGCGCGAGCTGCAGTTTGCTTCGCCATAATGTCTATGGGCCGTTGTTTAGCATCACATTCATCGGTTCCTTGGATGTTGGGCGTAGGGCCCCAGTGATGCACTTTTTGTAGTGTGATGGTGGCTGATTTCTTGGTCCAAACAGGCCACTAGACCACCACTCCGTATAAAAGTCTAACCACAACAGTTTATAACCAATGAACCGTTCTGGTGGACAAGCCCCAGTTTAATTTCTTATCCAGGACGAGTCTCAGATATTTCTCGGATTCGCCGATTATAACTCACATAATTTTCCACTTACGACTAATGCGAGGTCGTCCTGTTGGTTGACTACTAAGACCCATGGGAGAGGTGATAAGACTCCACCTCCTGGGGTGCCTCTACTGACAAATCTGCTCGTCGATGTCTCCAACAGATCAGCCTGAAATACCCTGCATCTTAGCAATTTATTTTTACTGGGATTTGGCAAAGGATGCCTCACATGCTTAATTGCATAATTCGATATCCTCTTTTCCCACACAAAAAGATTTCTTACTCAGCTTTACTTATTAAGGAGTTTTTCGCTCTCCTAACGAAGTCCCGAAATTGATACAATTTTAAAAACATACAAAAGCGTACCTACAAAAACAATAAAACAAAGCGCAAACCACAACAAACTAATAGTTGCAGAAAAACGCATTTTGATATTTTTTCACGCATCCTTTTCAAGTATTTAGTACGTTCTGCATGCTGCACTCATTGCGCTGTTATTAACTTTTTCCAGGAATTCTACAATCGCTTACTTCATCTTCTTCTTTACATTTTACTTTAATTATGTTAAAAGCTTCTATTAATTCATTCTTCAGCAATATTTTTACTATCGTCAGCTTCTTTCGCAACTCACCATCTCCTACTCTCGAAGCCTTTTGCTCTGTATCTCCGGTTGGTTTTCAATATAGTAGTAGTTTTGCCATCGTTTGTAATATCAATTATTTTTAGCGCACTGTTTATTACTTTTATTTCTATTTGTATGTACATACATATTTGGTTTTTGCGTGCAAGCGAAAATTGCTGCTGGCATTTGCTGCTCATGCAACTCGAACCATACAGCAAATTGCAAACCTGCTGCTGCTGCACTCGAGGCGACAATGCTTCTTCCTTCGTGTATGCAGCGGTTGGTTGTGCGATGCTTATTGCAATTTCTTTTCAAAGGTGTTGTGTAGATGAATATGCGCATGTGTGTGTAAACTAGTACATATAGTATTTTTGTAGGTACATAAGTTTTTTAATAAAGAGTTCGTTTCTTACAACACTTTTAACAACATCCGCTTAGTTTTATACAGATCTTCAGTTGAAGGAATTTCCCCCTAGCATTACGGAAGTGCTTTAGTGCGTTGTTTGTTTATTGAGTACTGTAGTCTTATTGCGATTTTTATTTAACAAAAACGTCACACAAAACGATCTAAAAAGGACAAGGGTTTTCATTCTTGCATGTCTTTCTTGCGTACAAATGTAAGTATATGGGCAAATCTAAAAAATATGTACACTTTCAAAATAAAAATTTTAATTTTTAAATTTGTGAGCACACCTATGTTTTATACATCATTTTATTCGTAATCTCTTAATAAATCGATTAATGTAAGTGTAATTCATTTTAATCAAGTGCTTCAAAAGTTAGACGAGGAATAAACATAAAATAGAAAACAAAAGAATAAGCTGGGTTCAAATTACGCTGTTCAAGTTGTAAACTTTGAGCAAAGATTTTGAAAGTTGAACTCACTTAATTGGGACGTTCTAAATTCAATGACATGCCCCGTTTTACCGGATTGGCTCCGGTTTTCGAGATAACGTTACTTGAAAATATGATTAAATTTTAACTATTTTATAAATAACTCCCTCCGTTTTGGGGTTATTTTCCTAAAATTTTGCACATAACAGTTTTTTTAATATTACCTTAATTATTCCTTAAAATTATCGAAATAGATTCACATTAACATATAGCTCCAATACAACTGATTACTCAGATATGTATTTTTGCGCTATAACTCTAACTTCATATGTGAATAATAAATTGTATGCGTGTTATATGTTAAAATGAACCTATACTAAATTTTAACCTGTTTAATTGGAGGAGTTATAACGCAAAACAACGTTTCGGATCAATCAGTTGTACGGGAGCGAGATGTTTTAGTGAACCGATTTCGATGATTTTATGGAATAGTTAAGGTAGTATTAAAAAACGGTTATGTGCAAAATTTTAGTAAAATATCTCTAAAACTCAGAGACTTTTTTATAAAATTGTTAAAATTTAAGCAAATTTTCAAGTACCGCTATCTCGAAAAGTGGATTCAATAGGGTAAAACTGAGGACGCCATTGAATTTAGAAGGCTCCAATTAAGTAAGGGCAACTATCAGAACATTTGTCGAAAAAAATTGCTTTGATACCACTCTCGAAATATTCCGACTAAAAGAAGAAGCATCATTAAGAGTAGTAAATTAGGGTTTTTACACTTCTAGACAAAAATTTTTTGAAGCATTTTACAGGTATATGTAATTTTATAAGGACTAGCAGTTATAGAAAGATTTAGATCGTTTCGACGTATTTTCCAAATGTGCCTTCAATTAAGGTGTTTTTGAAATAAAAATTACGCTTAAGATCGCAGAATATTTTATCTTTAAAAGTTAGTTTATTCTGAAAGCACACCTCTTGCTAAGGTATCAAATTATTCGTAACTGTTTGTAGAATACAATACATACTTAAAAAGTTCTTAAAATTAAAGGCTTCAAAACCTATACGCGATAAACCGAAAATTTTGAAAATTGTGAAATGTGGAGTTACAGACTTTGAGTTACTTGACATTTCGTTATTTTTTTAATGCACACTTTTCTCACCTACTACATATGAAGTGTACACAAAAGTGCTAAATGTCCATTTAATTTCAAATCGGAATATGGTGTGCTTCAAAAGTTATGACATAATTAATTGTGCCCCTCATTAAATTTACATAAAAAATTCACTTGTTTTCATTATTATTTTTTTTTTAATTTACACCGATATTTCAAAAGTTATGCAGCAAATTGATCCAAATTTTTTTTGAGGCTTCAAGTATACGTCATTGAATTATATCCAAAAGCAACCAGCTTGATATAGTTTCCAACAGTGAAAATAAAGCTAAAAAACACCAAGGTTACCTGTTTTTTAGATNGTCCTTCTTCACTTCTCTGCTACCACCAGCGGGTTCCGATTTGAATACTTTCAGAGCTCGAGCGTCGGAGTCCATTCGAACGACATGGCAAAGTTAGCGGAGCCGCTTTATTTTAGTACACTGCACCATACAGCTCATTCTTCCATCGTCTGCGGTACTTGCTGTCGCCGACGCGCAAAGGCCCCTAAATCTTCCGCAAAATCTTTCTCGTATACTCCAAGAACCGCCTCATCGGGTGTTGTCATTGTCCATGTTTCTGGGCCCTATATCAGCACGGGCACGCTGAGTGACTTATAGAGAGAGAAATTCCCTACTCAGTCCAAGGTAGTTAGCACTTGTTGGCAAGAGTGATCCTGCATTAGATTTCCATGCTAAGGTTATTATTTGGTCTTTTCCAATTCTGACGGAGCTGGTGGTATTGCTCCACATCATTTTACGCAGCCATATTAGTTTCGCGGAGATACCAAATTCAGACATCGCGTGTCGTATTGGCAACTCCTTTTTGGTGCTGTCGAAAGCGGCTTTGAAGTCGACAAATAGAACTGTCGATCCTTTTCTCGCGGGTCTTTTCCAAAATTTGGCGTATTGCCAATACCTGATCTATGGTGGATTTTCCAGGCCTAAAGCTACACTGATAAGGCCCAATCAGTTCCTTGACGATGGGCTTCAGTCTTTCACACAATCCGCTCGATAAAACCTTGTACCTAAGCTTAGAAGGCTGACCCCGCGGTAGTTGGTGCTCGCTTGTACGCCTTAAAATAGGCATCATAGTGAACGTAAACACTTTTTGCGAATTTCTGTAGAAACTTCAACATTGCTTCTGAGATGTCCGATAATAATTCTGCAAAACTTTTCTGGTAGCCGTAACAAAAAGTGAGAATAGTTGCTTCTGCCATTTTCACACATAATTTCTGCACTTTTGCA
>NW_016166691.1:0-23471 GCF_001687245.7 Rhagoletis zephyria | reverse complement strand
GATTCTGATAAGCGCCATAATAGGAAGATGAAGACGAGACTGATGGCAACGAGGCGGAATATGCGACATCGTCGAGCGCTACAACGTCGCTGCCAACAATGTCAACGCTTGACAGGTGTTTAGCCTGCGTTACGCTGATCGACGACGACGTGGCGATGGTGAGGAGAACGATGATTTTGAGTGGCAGCAGCAATTGCTGTAAGCTACGCAGGTGGTTGAGTACAGACATTGACGTTGTCGTTGTAGCTACAGGTGAGCAAAATCTTGCCTTGGTAAATGGAGTTGAAATGTACGCGTTGTACTGCATGACGGATGCGTCTGCTGTGAAGTTATGGCTGTTTAAGAAAAGGTATGCTGTTGTTGATTGTGTCGTTGCCGCTTCAAAAGCGTTGGCGTGACGTGGCGCAAAATGTTTGATAGATGCGTACGGATTTATTCTTGTTCGAATGCTGCAATAGAAAGAGTGAAAAGAAAATGAAAGGAAATTGTTAGAAAAGCGAAAAATTCACCATTTTATTTATGGATATTGTATGGGTAAAATTTTTTGGGTAACGCATTACACATATTAAAGAGTGCTGAAAATGAAAGTATTAAATTTCACGCTCTAGAAACTAGAAAAAAAAATCCACCAAAAAAGAAAGGCTTTTTACAGAAAAAGTATGACTCCAGAAAAGATGGGTGCATTGCAAAACGTCAAAATACGAAGAAGCAGTCTCTTTTATTTCCACACATCAGGACTGCAGCCAGTGCAAAGAGTCGTGCTTAAACTATTTACCGACGAAATACATGACGGTAGAACCGGGAGAGGAACGGTTCAAGAAGGTAGGAAATTTAGTTGGGATTAAAGTATAAGTAAGTAATGCTTTTGCTATAAACAGAGTACAGCGCTACTTACTCGCTTACTAGCTTTACAGCGCGAATCCACTCTATACCGCTCGCCAGCTCAATTGTGTCCCTCACTGAACTAATTCGACTAAATTTTGATCGTTAGAATATGCTACATTAAGGTCGAAGATCCTCCGACTTGTGGCGTGCACCTTGATGTTGTCACACAAAGCGGAGCAACCTACAGTTTTACGCCGACTCCGAACGGAGATTGTATTTTTATGAGAAGCTGTTTCGCAAGGCAGAAAAACACTCGGAGGTTTGCCATTGCCTGCCGAGGGACGACCGCTGTTAAAAAAACCTTTTTTTCTAAATTTTTTGCGATGTTGCTTTGACCAGGGCTTAAACCCAGCTGCTGCGGAGTGGAAGCGCGCACTACTTACCACTACACCACAGCGGCCGACTGATGCGCAATATGAAATCTTAAAAAGAAGCGAGCAAAATCTTTGCGACTTGCCATACTTTTCGAGATTTTTGGCCATCGAAATTTACATTAGCAGCTTGTTAGATTTCAACAAAGCATTTAATCGAACCCAGTTTCCTGATGTGAATTGTTGGCGAAAAAATACAATCACACCAATTTGGAAACGAAAAATACGAGACTTGAAAAGTGAATTACTTACGGCAACAATCTGCGAAGGAAGAATTTAACGAAACCCAAAAAAGTTTTTGTTATTTATGGCCTTATAACAATTACCCATATTTAACACTTTTATTGAGCTTGGGGCCGCTTCTAATGAAATTTTTTTATGTTTTTTTTGCAAGCTCAATAAAACTGTTGAACCAAAAATGTCAAGTTTCACACACGGTGGCAAAGTCTATAGTGTTTCGTGGGCTTAGAAAGGAATATTTTTTCATAAAATCGTCTAATATGGACGAAAGATGAATTAAATCAATTAAATTAAATAACTAAAATTATATATTAAAATTAAAAGATAGGAACATATATTTTAGTAACTCAACAGGAATTGAAAGTAACTGGCTGGGAAGTTTAGATAATGCCAGCTATTGTCTGGACTTTACCCCAAAAGTGTCAAAAGGTTTCTAAGATTTACGGCAGCTACACCGATTTGAAAGTACCTACAGAAATCTTAATATTTATTTTTCTGAAATATCTTAGCGGAAGCCCTGACATAAAATCGTTTCACATTTCCGATGGAAAACCAATACCGATCTTTTTTGCATGGTGAGTGATGCAGTCTAATGTACATACATACAAACCTAAAAATTAATTACATAACTAGCTTTTTAATTTTTTTATGAATTAGTTCCCTTCAAAACGACGCCAGAAAACGAAATGATTTTTTGTTCAGCCAATTTTAATGAATTTTCCTCTGTTCGCTATGCATGCAATTAATTTTGGGCTTTCTCATAACAAACAAAGTTCAGCCAACAAATTTACCAGCAATTTACACCGGAAAGCCATAAAAGGTAGCACAAATTAGACATTTCGTAAGTGGGCAAAACAAATATGAATATGAAAACAAATCGTGGGAAAATGTATACAAATACACAAAAATAAACATGATTTTACACAAACACCACTGGTTTGCCGAGCATGCGAGTATTTATACAAGATACGGTGTACATACTTATCGATTTAAGTGTAATCAAAACTTTTCCTGCATTACATTTAATTACTACACGTACGAGTACATACATACACGCATACATTTAAGCATACAAACATTAACCTCACCAGAATTAAGGCTAAGGGCGCAGCGTGAGATTCCATATACATACACAAAGATAGCCGGGGTCGATGTGCAAACGCCTGAAAGCAGACTACAGCCAACGCCGTGAACGCATTGAAAATTTAAAAATTTGCATACGAATTGGCTGCGCGTTAAGTAAAAGGCAACAACCAAGCATTCAAAATACCAAATACATTAAAGCTAGTCTGAAACTTTGCTTTCAACGCTCAACGCATTGGAAAGAGCCCAAGGAGGTGTGCAACCAAAGGCAATCCACTGAGCGTAAAATGCACACCAGTTCAGTATTTCACTGCATTTTTGCAACCAGTGACAGTGCGCATTTGTGTGGCGCCTCAAAGAGTAGTGGCGGCGGTAGTGGTGGTCTCGTGATGAAAGCACCGGAACCATGGCGGTCAGCAACTCGCTTTGTTGCGACAAATATGAATATTTAAATGCAATAGCGTATAGATATGTACTTAAAATTTATGCATACTTATGTATGCATGTACATTAGGGTGGTCCAAAATAAGTAAAGTCGGATTTTTAATGCTCTCACCCCTTAGGATTTGTCGACATCGAAAAAGTAAACGCCTGTTTTTATTTTGAAATCAAAAAACATTTAGAGGTCGCTCAAAGCGCTCAAAGTTTCCCATGTATTTTATATGGGGAAAAACTACTTTTCGTAGATTCTTTATTTATACGCCATTATATTTTCTGGCATTTTCTGGGGGTTTTGGCCGACCTATAAGATATAGTCACTATGAAAAAATGGTTAAATAAATAATTGAGTATTATTATTGGGAGTCTTCTGAACCGTAATAGAGTTTTCCTTTCGAAAAATATTGTTTTTTCTGATTTCTTTAGCATATCTACGAAAAGTCGTTTTTTCCCATATAAATTACGTGCAGAACTTTGAGCGCTTTTAGCGACCTCTAAATATTTTTTGATTTCAAAATAAAAAATAAGGGTATACGTTTTTCGACATAGAACAATCCTAGGTAGTGAGAGCATAAAAATTACGACTATACTTTTCACATGCATTTTTGGACCACCCCAATGTTCACACACCTCTATACCAATGCAAGTACAAGTGAAGGTATGTACTATGTGCATTTCTACAGCACTTTTGGGCTGCAATCCAGTCGCCCTTGTGAATGCATGGTGCGTCATTTTTGCATATTAAATAAAAAAAAATTGTATTAAATTCGAATTACGCAAAAACCGAGGCTGCTGCAGCTCTCCCAGCAACACTAACTTTTACTGGCGTCGGCCGTAATGCAAACAACCCAAAAAACACCACCAGTAAAAACACAGCAAACTGTATACACAATTTTCCGCTGTACTCTGTCGCTGTTGTCATTCCTGCTGCTGTTGCTGTTGCCGTTGGTGTTTTTGTTGACGTTGCGTTTTAAAATTTGTCGCTTTTCCGAGTTCTGGCCCACCCGGTTAGTTGGCTGACGTGGTTACGTAGTTGCTGTGGCGCACTGAGGTCGGTGCTGCACAGCGCCTCACTATGGGCCGAAGCGAACCCGCTTTTGTCTAAATAAAATATCTGCTATTGGAATTAAATATTTGGGTTTTTTTTTAATTAATGGTAAATACATATATTTCAAGGGAAAACTACATATATACAAAAAATTTTAACCAAATATTCGAGATAATTTTTAGGTGAAGAAGTAATATTTCATTTTTAAGTTTGTGTTTCATATCGAAACACATGATTGTGCGCCAGTAGTTTTTCTATTAAAGCACGCTCATGTGTACGAGCAGTGAGCGCAAAGAAATTTTTGAAGTGAAACCTCTGCGTTCAGTTGAGAGTAAATGCAAACATCGATGAAGAGAAAAAGCGAAACAATCACTGGGCTCTACTTAATTTCCAAGTAGTATAGGCTAAGACTGATTTTGGGACTGTGATTGAGATAACGATAAAGGTTAAGTTTAAGGATAGGGTTAACGTTGAAGTTAAGGTTAAGGTTAAGGTTAAGGCTATAGGTGACGTTAAGGTTAAAAATTAATATTTAGCAATTTTTTTTTAGAATTTTACTCATTCTTGCTTGAAAAATGAAATACTGAAATGTTGATCTACAAGTGACCTTGAATATTTGCTTTAAATATGTTTACATAATTTTCCTTTGAAATATACATATGTATGTACATATGTATATATTTACTTTTAATCTACAAAAAACATTACCCAAAAATGTAAATTTCAAGAGCAGATATTTTATTTTTGGTTTCAGCCCACTGTGCATACGCATACACATTTGCAAGCAAATGCTCGTATATACATACATAAATGTGTATATTGTAGCTACACTGCCGGTAAAATGATACCTTTGCTGTGGCTACCGCCGCCGTGTGACTGTGGCAACATAAAATTACAACTTTTTTTTTTACTCTCGCATAATGTGTGGCACTGCATGAGTTCGTGTTGCGGCAAACAGTTAATGCTGTTGACATAATTTTAAACATTTAATAAGCATGCAATAATTTCATTTAAGCTGATTTTAAATCTTAAATTATGAAATTATAAAATGCTATAAAAATTGTCTGTACCTTTCGTAAGATGTTTGGCGTTTGGACTGAATTGGGGGTTCCCAAATTTAAATGAAGTTATGGAAGATAAAATACATACTTGCATATAGATATGTACATACATTTTGAAAGAATCTTTAATGACTAAATAATAGAGCTAAATCGCAAGACATCTACATACGTTTTTAGATGTCAAGAATGTTAAAAGATGAAAATTTCGACAGTTCCCAGTACATTGCTAAGCTAACTACAGCTTCGGTGTCCGTTTTGTACACTTGAGGTTATCTCGCTGAATTCATAGTAATCGTATGCTGATATATGTACGTACTAGTCTTCATAGGAACATTTAAAAATTTTTAAAATTGTGGCTGGTGGGAGAGGTCCTTGTGACTGGTGTAAAGTCATTGCATAACCTATGTATGAAGTTTCCATAGACAAAAATTACAGTTTCTATTTATTTATTTTTATATTTTTCAACCGATTAATGAAATATAGTCATTTAGCTAGACGTTGCTACCGAAATAGTGATAATTAGGTATATTATTTCCATCTTTTATATGGAATACAGTGACTCAAACAAGTCACCAGGTGTTAATTTTTTTTTAATATTCATAACGTTTTTCGAGTTACATTTTTTTGGTTGTTTTTCTATTAAAATATTGACCAAACTTTAACAAAAACCATAAAATATAAAACTTATACCTGAAAAGAGCGGTGGAAGCCTGAAAAGCACTGAACTTCTAAACATTTGATGTGGAGTTCTACTCTAAGGGCTGGTTTCTCCAACTCAACTTAACTAAGTTTAGCCAGTTTTCTGGACTTAGGCAAGAATAAGCTGAATAAAAAGTAGGCAAATTTCTGACTTAAGTCCTGAGTTGGAGAAACCAGCCCTAAAAGTTTCTCATGAAAACCATTTGCCGTATGGAGGCGGATTAAAAAAGGTTCATTCCATTTGTCTCTAATAACTTAAAGATTGAAACCGAACCTCAGGGCCAAGTTTTTCCGTTTAGGTGTTGAAAATTTTATTCTAGTGCTGAAACGTGGCGCTTCCCTAATATATTTTAAAACTAATTCTAGCAGCGCTATATATGTCCTAATAACAATTCTTAGCTAACTCATTGTTCCTAACCTACCACACGAAAATATACAACATACGACTCAAGCAAACATCATACATTAGTACATATGTATGTAGGTAGGTACATAGTTAATAAATCAACAACGATTGCTTTTAACTAGCAGTGGAAATAACTAGCTATAATAGGCAGTACTTAAACTGTCATAATGCCTTATATTTGTAGTTCGTGCAAAGCGCGCAGATACAGCTGTGCAAACTAAAAATATTTTCCTTACATTTGACCTAATTTCTTGCTAAAAAGGAGTTATTATTATTTCCCAAGTCTATTTAGTTGTTCACCCTGTATGTTTGTGTTGTGTTGGGAAAAGGGATAAGCACATCGTGTGCGGTCGACCGCAGCTGTTAATAGTTTTTGACGGCTAACATGACCCAATTATATATTTGATAAATACTCAAAATGATGAAGTGAAAAAAAACAATAGAAATAACAAAAAATGAGTTAAGAGCCTGAAGAAAAATTGTTCATATATGTATTCCTTTATTGATTTACGTTTTTCTCTAAAATCAAAGCAGCTTAACTATAGTCTACTTAAATTACCAAAGTAAGAGTGACGAACACGTATGTACTTTACGTGACGTCGTGACCTTATATTACAAAATCATCGCCACAGCTCAAACTCATTTCGATATTGAATTTCATTTTATCGTTACGCATTTCATTCGTTAAACTCAATAGTCTTTAGGTTAATGGAACGCCTTCATCATATTATGTTGCTATAATCATAATCATTATTCTGATGGGTATCGCCTGTTGGCTGTTAGCACTTGACAGTTGCCAGTTGCCAGTTGCCAGTGGCTTAAATGATAGATAGCGTATGGAAGATGCCAATTTAAGTGTTGTTGCATATGCACACATTAGCACATTCATATTTATTTAGCAACTCATCTGTGAGCACATGTCGTTTAGAATTCGTAAAATCATTTACTTTAGCTTTGGAGTCACGGCTTTTTTTATTTTTTTTTTTTATGATTGGCGTATCAAAGTGTGTTTGTGTGCCGAACAACGTCAGTTAAAAAACATATCTTCATACATAGCTAGTTTCAAAAATCTCTTATAAAAGCTTTGAAGCACTTATTCAGAAGCGAGGATAACTTTCGCGAGCGCTTTGTAATGTGCAAATTTCTAATTCCTAAATAAATGGCGACACCATTACTGACGATTTGAAAGAATTATTTATTCATTTTTTTCAAGACTTTTAAATATCTCTGTATGCCACATTTTTTTTTTTTTTAATGTTTTACTGCTGTGGAAATGCATCCAGCTACCGAGGAGCATATCTAAATCAAAAAGAAAATTTTGAACAAAATGTCGCTTACGTTATTTTTGCGGTTAGAGAAATACGTACATACATTCTAATGCAATAGCGTAAAGTTCATTAAATTAACTTAACCTAGTTTTTTCTTAAAGAAATGTACGAATATTGCTAAAATTTTTACATTTTTTCCAAGCTCTGAAATAACTTAAATAATTTGCTAACAATGTATCTGTATCTCTTTACTCGAATCAATCGATGAAAAATTAATTAATTAAAAATAGATAAAAAAAATTGCATTAAATCTACCTCCAATATTTTCAACCACAACGCAAATTATTTTTTACATGCTAATCCAGTATGTACAGCCAATGGCGACAACAGAGCTGAAAAAACTATCAAAAAATTAACCACAAAAGGCGCTTAGTGCAATAAAATGCAAGCAATTATGTGACGAGAAAAAATAACAATCATTTTAGTGCTGCAATAACAGCAAAACACGACATTAAAACTGAAAATAAAAAAAAGGCGTAAAGGCCGAAAACAATGCCATATTGGAGAGCAAAAGACAAATACATGCATATCTATGTATTTAAGTGGTGTGAAATTTGTGGAAATTGGGCGGAAGTTGTTGCAGATTAGACAATGCGTTTTTGTTGTCGCTTGCGGTATTCGGGAAAATAAACTAGTAATTTTTAGCAAAAAAAAAAACCGACTTCAACTCCCATATAAAAAAAATATATATATATATATATCTCATGATCCGCTGATCGGATCTTAACCAAATTAGTATGGGACCACCTCTGAGACACTACCTTTCCGATGCAAAAAGAATTATCGAAATCGGTTGACGTGGTCCAAAGTTATGCGGTAACATACATAAAAAAAAAATAAAAAAAATATTCCGACGAACTGATAACCTCCTCCTTTTTTGGAAGTCGGTTAATTATGTAAAATAAAATAATAAATTATAAAGGCCTGTTGTCATCGTTGCCGGTACTTTTGAAAAGTTTGCCTAATTCGAGAGTAATCAAGTAATTGCAAGAGTAGTCAGAAAATGCATTGTAAATAACTTTCGAAACTACATACATAATCAGTTTTTAAGGCGGAAAGCGGTATCTGAACTTTATTCACAACAATTCTTTTTCACACGAATCAAAAATCATGAAATTTTCCTATAATTTTCTATACAAAAATTTGAAATTTTCGATTCATAGGAAAACATAACATTTTACATAAATTCGCTAAACAGTGTGTCTTATGCCAACGCTGGATTGGTTGAACAGCACTTTAACTAAAAATAAAAATTAAAAGTTCAGTACGAGCATGTTAGGCTAGGCTGCTGGAATGACTACAGTGGGCAACTCACCCCACACTTATTTATTAAAATTATTATTATTAGGGCATATAGCGCTACGACTTAGCTAAATCTATTGATATTAACGAAATTTTAGACGGTGTCGTGTTCCATATTCTGGATGGAAATGATATTCGCTCTCAAAGATGTACAGGTCTCAGTGAAGTTATATGCGGGCATTCACAGAATATATGCTCCGAGTTTTCTTCCTCTAGCCCACAAAACCTGCAGTTCGTTTCTCAGAGAGTCCCATTTGGTGAGGATGGTACAACAGTATGCAGTATCTCGTCAGGTTTCGGGTGAGAGTTCATAAACCCTCTCTGCTAAGGTTTAGCAGCCGCTCAGAGATTCAACCAGAGGGAGTTACAAATATTTTGGCCTGCCTTTTGCTCTTTGTCGTGCGCCGTCGAAACCCTCATGACCCGGAACCCACCACAGGGTTAATCTGTTGTTGGCTCCTAGTTTTACCAGTACCTTTTTGCAACTAGTCCTTCTGTGAAGACATTCCTAGACGCAGAATTTAGTTCCGCCTGGAATATGGTTAGTTATATGCCCATTGGTATGCTTTTTTTTAAATCTAGGTCCATACTCATTCGCCTCAGTGTTCCCATCCTCAAGGTTGGAACCATCAGTTCCCCAAACTTACATAAGTACCCTGGCCGAACATGGCGCTTATCGTTTTACATGTATCCCTTTCAGGTATTATTACCTTGTAGGTCCTTACAAAGGTCAGCTTAGGTAGCATTGAGTGCCTGTGATGACCCGAAGTGCCTCTGTCGGGCACGTGCGCATGGCCTTCGTTGTGACCACACAAACCAGGCGGTAAGACTCACCCAGAGAGACGTTTGAGGTTTCTTGCTTGGCTTATGACCACCAGGCCAGTGTCGCATAGGTGACTCGATGTCCTTTCACGGAATGATGAGGCAGTCGTTCATTTCGTCGTCAATTCATCAGCTTTGCAGTTAACCTCATTATCTCGGTTTCCAGGCACTCATACATACATATGTATATGCTGCATTTTATAATACTGGACTATCTCGTTTAGAGATCTGCGGCATTCAGTGGGAGACTTTGTGTTGTCTACGATGAGTTTATTGTTTTCAGGGTTGCTTCACTGTCGACTGTTGCGTATGGGCTGAGGCCTGGTGTTCCAGTCCTGCCGAGTTGCTATGGTAACCTAGGAGTTTTTGATGAAAGTAGTGCACAAATGGCAGGTATTTACCGAAGTCAGAGCCTCTCTGAGTCTCGAGCAACTACGTCAAGCGGAGGCACCCCTTGCTAATCAGAATCAAGTTGAAATTTATTTTCGAAATCGATTGCATTCTTTCAGCTGACTATAACTGGCAGGTTTGATTTCCCGAATTGATCTCCGAAAAGTATTAACATTGCCACACCTGCCTCACTTTTAAATCAAAAATCAAAGATTCGACTAGCAGTTACTTCGAGAAGTTAATTCTTTCGCTGGTTACGCTGTGGAACAGCCACCTAAGGGCCTTACCGTTATAATTCCCAAACGTTCATACCCATGCGAGGTGGTCATATCATTCAAGAGTTTTACTCCATCTGCACGCAATTTAAAGTGGGTTTACAATTTTTGGTCAGAACTTTACTTATATCACAAGAAATTTCTTCTTTTTTACCTCTGAGATCTATGGCGAGCAATTTTTTGAATTTTGAATAAATTAATTCACAACCTCCTATCATTATAGGACTTTTTGAAACTTATTTTTAAGAAGTTCCATGTAATTTTATTCAAATGGCAGCTACTGGCATAAAATGTTTTACAAAAGACTACATACATATATATTTACTTCAAATAAATGGTCACCATAACTATAATAATATTTTTAAGTAATATTATTAACGATGTATATCTTAAGATACTTTTTTCTGCGTTTTAAGCCTAACTTTAAGGGCTGGTTTCTCCAACTCAACTTAACTTAGTTACGTAAGGCAATTTTCTTGACTTAGTCAAGAATAAGCTGTGTAAAACGTAGGCTAACTTTTGACTTAAGTCCAAAAAGTGGCTAAACTAAGTTAAGTTGAGTTGGAGAAACCAGCCATAAGAGTTTCATAGCTTTAGGCTATAAGGTTACAAAGCCCTAATTACACACTATCGTACATGCGTGCATATCACTTTAATGTACAGAAAAGTGAATCTCCTATGCGCCAACATCACACACATACACATTCATGGCACGTATTTTGCGGTTTAGTTGCCTTTCAAGCCCAGCATATCTACCACAAACCGCATGAATGACATGGAAAAAAGCTCAGCTGAGACTTTATGCTACAGATAAGCAAACAACAACAATTAAATATACATACATGCTTATGTACATACATACATAGATAAATGAGTAAAATGAATAGGTAATAACCCCCTACCCTAAGCAATTTGGCCAGGCAGGTGTATTTCCTTTGGCATTTTTCTCACGCTGAATGGCTTTGCATAGAAATTTACTTATTCATATATATATATATATATACAAATGTATGCATATGTATGTAGTTATATATGCAAATGTATACATTTGCACGCATTCTTACGTTTATATGTATGTATGTATGTAGGTACTACGTAGTACGCATAAGCAAAAGCTTAGTATTTGTACTCATTTTTATATGTGAATCGTAGAGTAACCGCTGCTAATAGAAAACTACATTTAACGACCTTCCCGCCGCAGATTTATTACACATTCTTTTCTCTTACATGGAAATATATATTTCTAAACAATTCTTCGTAAATAGGTACTACTAAATACATTCCTAGTATGCAAGTAAGGTTTTACTTTATGGAATTCGAGCTGCTTGCAGCCGATGGCATCCGGTGCAACAAGTTGCAGGCATGATGAAAGGCAAACAGGCTTAAACGATTATATTGTACATATACATATACATATATGTACTCGTATGTATGTATGTTTCTACGTGCGTATGAACAGTCGGTGTCAAATGTCAGTATACACCTAGTTGTAATATAAAATTCACAATTTCTAAAAAAAAATTTTGAGTATGCACTTTCGTTCATCAAAAAGTCAACAGTAATTTCTAGCGACTTGAAACTTGCATTTTGTTTTACTATTATTGAACGGGCTACAAAACTGCGCACTCGAAAGTTTTCTAGAAATTCTGAATAAAAATTTTGAAATTTTGGTGAAAATTGTTTGAATTTTTGTGAACTTTATATAAAGTATGAAACTTTGATTTTTATGGTTTATGTTATAGAATGGGCTATATTTTCATAAATAAACGGGCTACAAAACTGCATACTCGAAATTTTTCTAGAAATTCCAAATAAAAATGTTGAAATTTTGATAAAATTGTTTTGAATTTTCGTGAAGTTTATGTAAAGTGTGAACTATATTTTCATAAATAATAAATAAAAAAATTTCATTAAAATAATTGTGAAATTTATATTACAACAAGATGTACACTTACATTTGACAACGACTGTGTGTTTGTAAGTATGCAATTTTATTGGGCAATGTTTAGGCTTCTTAAAATCCCAATTAGGAAATTAAAGCTGCTTGGGTGCAAGATTGGTTTAAAGAGACGAAATGGAGGCTCGAAAATATTAAAAGCACCTTGGGGAAAAATCAGTGTAAAAGCAAAAAATAAAAAAAATGAGGCAACGAATAGGTAAACAAAACTAAAAGAAAACGAGTGCACAATACGTCATGACATTGGCCTTCAGCGCTAACTATCATTTGGTCAGTGGAGTTTTTTATTTTTGTACCATTTTTCATTAAACACATTTTTTTTTGTTTATTTCTTTGTATTTCATTTAAGTTTGTACACCTTTTTATTTGTGCCACATTAAATTGCCAGCAAATTATCAAATTGGTTTCTTTTCGGTTAGTCCTCTGCAATAAGAACACAACTCAAAATTTCAAACGAATGCTTTAATATTATATAGCGGATTAGGTTGATAAATAAACATATTTTTCCGTAGAACATCGACATTTATATGTTTACTTGTTATCAATCCGACAGGGGGCGTAATTTTGTATTTGTCAAAAAATCGAAGTTAGCAACCCATACTGAATAGTGAGTGGCACCGAAACATGTCCTGTCTAACCCATGCCAACTAAAACCTAAAAGCTGTCAATAATTTGAAAGCTTAAAAATGTTTACAACAGAATGACAGCAAATTATTAAACGCGAAAATTTTTATTTGGCTATACGGATGTCATAATTTGAGTTGTGTCGTTATTGCAAGGACCATCTTTTTATCTGCCGTCTGCTGGTTTGTCAAAGCACTTCTTTGCTTTTTTTGTTCTTTTATTTTATTGTTCGTACACTTAAATTTAATTGCATTTGTTTTACAGTGCGTGTTACTTTGTTTTGTGACTTAAACATTTGTGTTGTTTTTTACCTTTTTATTACAATATAAAATAGTTTTTTTTTAGGCTTATGTAATTTTTGTTATTGGTCATCCTACTAATGACGTCTAAGGCCCATTGAAATTTACTCAGCTACTGTCTCAAAAACTTCAAACTCTCGCACAACTCTTTTGCTTACAACAGTTTACATACTTACATACATAAGTATGTATTAGTAAATTTGGACGCTTCGTGCTATAAGCAATAAAAAGCAATTATAAATTTTATGTTAATCTTAATTCTGCCGAATTTGCAGTTATAAAACCAAATTGAACGGAAATGTGTAATCACTTGATTTTTCACGCGCGCTCTGCCCTTTTTCATTCCCTCGCTATTTTTTACACGTTTCGGTTGTTTTTTTTTTCACTTCTCCATGGCTTACGATCAGATTAAAAACTTCAGTCTTAGCTTATTTGCACGAAATTACTTCTTTATTTATTTAACGTTATTGAACTCGAATTGTGTCAGATATTTACGCTGGTGTGGGGAAAAAGAATCTACTTACGTCATAAAAATTTTAACTTGTATATGTATATCACAGAAATACAGCGAATTCACATAAGCAGAGCTTTAGAGCTTAGCGTGGAAAACTGCAAACATAAGAGCGACGCACTTTTGTTCATATCTAAATTGGATATATGAATCCCGAAAAGCGGTATTCAAAATTGTTTCTATTATGGTCTCAGGCTCAATTAAAGAGTTTTTATTAGTACAGTTAAGCTGATTTAAAGATAATAGTAAAATTCAACCTCTAAATTAAGGGGGAGTTGAGTCAGCTGAGGTGAGCTGACGTGAGCTGAGTTGAGTTTAGGTAAAGTGAGTTTAAATAAGTTAAAGCGAGTTAGGGTGAGTTGAGCTAAGGTGAGTTGAGGTGAAATAATATTAGGCGCTTAAATTGAGTTGAAATGAAATGAGGTGAGTTGGGTTGAGGTCAACTGAGAGAAGTTGATGTGAGTTTCGGTGAGATAAGGCGACTTGAGGCGATTTGAATCTATGCCTTTATCCCTTTCTTCATCTATATATCAAATTTACCTTAATGCCTTTCAATGCCCAAATATCTTTCTAATCGCAATTTTATTTGCCACCTCCAAAATTTGTTAGATTTTTAACCGACTTCATAAAAAGGAGGAGGTTAGCAATTCGTCTGAATATTTGTTTATGTATGTTAACGCATAACTTTGGACTGAGTTAACCGATTTCTATAATTTTTTTTTAAGTGGTCCTATACTAATTTGATTTATATCCGATCATTGGAACATGAAGAAATTAACGGTAATCTTAGATTTTTATATGATAATTTAAGTCGTTTTTGTTTTATTTTTGCTTAAAAATTACTTGTTTTTTTGTTTGTTTTTAATTCGAACTCTAATTTTGTAAGAAAAGAATAATAATTATTATATTTTAACCATTTTTCCTAATAAACATAATCGTGGTACGAAGCTCAATAACAATATTAAAAAATATTATTATATATTACTTTGAGCAGAATAATTTAATTTGTAATGGATATTTGTTTTTTATTGAGGTATATTGTAGCGTATCGTTGCTGTATGCGAATTATCTAAATCCCGTAAACCCGAAATATTAAAAAAATACTATAAATTTATTATCACTTCCAACACATACAAGTGCATACTCCTACTCGTATAAGTTACAGTTTTACGCCGCAGCAGCTGCCGTCACACGTAATTTGCTGCGGTAAATACCACCAGAATCCTTGCATCGATTATAAATCAATTTTTCGCGCTCACAACTTTCAAAGCTGACTGCATCATGCGCACACTTAAACACACGCACATACACACATAAATACACAGACCGCAAAATATTATCCTACATACGCATATAGACATTGCACTCACTTCGCTCCACCACGCGCCCAAATTGCTTTTGAAACTACTGCGATGACTTCGGCAGAAGTTTGTTGTTAAATGACACTAACTCCGTTGGAGTAAAGTTGCCACAACTTCTTGCTGCCACATGCAGGATTTACTGTAACATGCTGATAGTTTATTGCATGTCGCCCAAGGCGCTTGGCAAACTAACAGCTTTGCTGCCAAGTTCGCCGCTCCTCTCCCGTTCTGAGCAATTTTTCCGAGCCAACTTTAAAGTTTAAACTGTCGAAGCGAGGTTCGATAATAAGGCGCAGATTCAGCCTTGCAAACAAAAACCATAAAAAAATACATACGTAGTAGAGAATTATGTTTTTCTTGCAGGCAGTGTTAGCAAGCCATAGAAGAAAATCGCAAAATTATTCGCACCAGGTGGGTTTTATTGATTTATAGCACTGGCCACTTATTGCAAGCGCAAGAAAGAGCAGAAAAGTGAGGGAAAAAGTTGCAGAGCAAAAGAAAATTGTTGTCACAAAAAAAACAAACAAAAAAATCTTGTGTAAAGTAGTTGCACATGTCGAGACGCTGTGCAAAGATGAACTTGTCTGCGGTAAACGGTAAAGAACAATTTGCCAAAGCAAAAGGGTTAAAACAAAGTCAAACCCACGTTTGTTGATTACCTCCTCTAAAACAAGCAGCAGCAGCAGCAGCAGCAGCAAGCAAGTAAGTAAAGAAAGCTAGTGTACAATATTTGCAAGAATCTTAAAACAAAGCAATCGCTGGCTGACAAGAGGCAGGCTGCAGTCGACGCGCAGGCTCCAAAGGAAAACCACATCCGTTGCGGCATCCGTTCGGCCCGTCAGCAGCTCTGTCATCATCAGCAACTTGTGGCAGCTTGATTGGCATAGTGTTGCAGATTTCTTGAAGTTTTTAGCTCTCTTTTTTTTTTTGTTTTAATATTTAGTTTCTTCTTGTTGCAGCACTTTTTTGCTGGCAAATTAAATTCGTATGCAGAGGCGTTTGGCTTGTCAATCAACAAATGAACTCAAACTATCAAATGTGTGGTGTTTGCTTCTTTTGTTAAAATAAAATACAAAGACGTAAAATAAACACACAAAAATTGTTAAATGAGCTTTGTTTGCGCAAAGAAAACTGACTAACTAGAAAAGCCTTTTGCTTGACTTGCTGTGTACCGAATGCACACTTTTCATATGCAGATGCAAGCGCTGGACTTACTTACTTAGTTGTGTGCTGCCGAATAGAAAACAGTTTAACGGCGCATAAGTACAATGGACTTAAGTTTTTTAGGAATTCTAATGTTTCTACAACAATTGTAATAAGTTAGATCCAACAAAATGTTGCTTTGGCATTCTCAGAGAAAGTATTTTTCAAGACAAAAAGAAAGGCAGAATCGGTTATTAAATTATCTGGGGCCGTTTTCTCATGTAGGTTTTAAAATTTCTCTGCCCTTTATTAATTTTTTTTTCTGGGGAAAAATGTGTTTCATGGGCAGATAAATTTTGCTTGAGAAAACGGCCTTTAGTCGATTAACCATTAATGACGAGTCGCATGAATTCACTGAAGCATTTATGCGATCAAGAAAAATTATTGCACTTGATATTGCACAGCAAATAAATCGACAAATAGAATAATATATTAATCAAATAGTTGACCTTTACAATACCGCTAGAAGTTTGTCTCTAAGAAACTTGTAGGCTTCTGCTAAATAAGCATTTTCCGGGCTGTTCAGCCGGCTATCATCGGTCATCATTGGGTGCAACAACCCTGAAATTTTGAAGCATACAAAGACTTGCAACTAAATTTGGCATTGTAGAACGAGTGCACATTTTCAGTAACCACCTTTAGCCCATACAAATCGCCATGACCTGATGGGATCTACCCTTGTCTCATTCAGAATGCATTCATCATATAGCTCTAGTCCTCATAAAGAGGCTAAGGTCGTATTCATACCGAAGGTAGGCAAACCCAAATTTCTATCGTTTCTGAAGCTACAATTAGACCTCTGATAGTCTTACCCTGTATCTAAAGATAATTCTACAATGATTTTTCTACATTAAAAGTTTGGGGGTTTGTTAAAACATATTCTTTTTTTTCAAGCCAGTCTTAAAACGCTTTCTGTCGTTACTTGTGCTACATACTTTATTCATATAATTTTAGACATCTCCAATGTACGTGCAAAAGACTTTAGAATACCAAAAAATCAGAGACAAGCTTCAATACCTTCAACGATAGCACTTCTAATATTCCCAAGTAAATTAAGTATTTCCTAAGATATCTAAGCTTTAAATCTTCGTACATACGTAAATAAATAACTAAGTAAATATCTAAGTATGAAGGTATGAGAACTTTTATACCAAACGTGCTACCGTAGCCTCCAGTTGTTTTCTAACCTAAACGCTTATCGATTTGATTAGCATTTTTTCACAATCATGTCACTATTGGCATCTGCCGGTTTTACGTGTACAAAAACATACGAACAACGTGTGATTTTATAGTAACAAATAAAAGAAAAGCAAATAACTTATATCAATATATGTACACTAGGGTGGTACTTAAATGTAGGAAAAACATTTTTACATCGGATTTTCTAAGCCTCAACCCCTGCGTGGATGACACTATAATCGAAGATATCACATATAAATTTTGACCCCGATAGGAGTCGGTTAAGGCGTCTCGCACAGGGGTCAAAGTTCAGATTACCCTATGAAGACGTCATAACCGACTCTAATCGGTACCAAAATTTATATGTGATATCCTCGACTTTAGTAGTAGCGATTTTGGGTATTAAATGAAAAAAAATTAAAAATAATTTTTTGGAATCCATAGAGGCATATGGCCTTTGACCCCTTTGCGACACGCCTTAACTGACTCAAGCCAGGACCAAAATTTATATGTGACATCTTTGAATATGGTAGTAGCGATTTTGGTATTAGATAAAAAAATAATAATTGAAATTTTTTGTGTCTCTATAGAGGAATCTGTACTTCGCCCCCCCCCCCGTCCCCTTCCGTCTCCAATCCGGACCAAAATGTATATGTGATATATGTGACCGTGGCATTACCCATTGAGGGGTAAAAAGTTCCTCATTTGATTTTCTTAAGGACCAACCTAATATACACACATTTATAAAACGCACTCTTGTTCAGGTACATATCTTTGAGGTTATCATACCTACATACGTACGTGTAAAGTGTGTATGCAGTTTGCTGCCACCGTCAATTCACATCCCAGCATTCTTTTTCTATCACACCAAGAACCGATGAAATGTGTGTATTGAAATTGTTGTATTCTCACAAAACATATAAATAAATAAAGGCAGCAGAGAGATAGATAATTGTTTTGCTGTGTCTTATCGCTGAAATCTTGCCATGCTGCAAAGTGTGGTCGGTCGTGAGTAAGGCAGGAGCAGCATAAGTTGGAACAACAGCAACTGTTATGGTTTGTTTTTTTTTTTTTTTTTTGCAGAGGAAAGTAGTCATCATGACGTGGAAAACTGGTTTGAATGCTTTGAAACAGGTGAGAATTGTTGAAGATATGTACATACATATGTTATGTTAGCAACAAGTTGGAAGGAATTTTTTCATTAACGGTAATACATAAGCAAAGGTACTAGGATTCCTGAAAAAGTGGTTGTTTTTCCTACGGAGGCTAAGAAACTTATCTGTTCTGTGACCTGGCCGAATAGTTTTGGGCTCGACTGGGGGTCATTCGTGAGCGAGGACTGCGTTGAAAATACATGTTGCTATAAAGCGTCTCTCAGATATGTACACTTGACCAATTAATTTTTGTTTTACTAAGTTCAATATTCAATATATCGTTTTTCCTACGATTGAGAAATCCGTCTGCCCCGTTTACGAAACCAATAATTCTTAGGCCGAGGCCACGCAATGAACGGCAAAGCGGCGTGCGGCTGAGCGGCTTAAAATTTAAAGACATGAAATACTACTGAAGTGGCCACGCACTGAACGTCATTTCTGAGCTTTGATTACTTTCCCAGATAATCCTTGAAAGTTCGAAACCCAGGCGAAGAGGGCTTGCCTAAGGTCGAGGCAAAGCGGCGAGCGGATGAGCGGCGCCATACAGACATGCCAGCACATCTTGACGGCACTACAGCAAAATGCTAAGTAAAAGAAACCTATTTTCGCGATTTCGGAAACTCCTAATTGATTTTAGACCCCTGAATTTTTGCCTATAGTCGAAAAAAATTTACCCGCCCTAATGTACATACATATTTCATAAAAGATATACATCATCTCTTCAACCATAAATTGATCACGTCCAACCACCACTTGCCCTAACACGTACAAATATGCCTTGCGGTCTCTGTTATTGAAGCGCCGAAACAATGATAAAGAATACAAGTGTCTATCGGTACACCCAAAAAAACAAAAAATCAAACATTAACACAAGAAACACAACAGGATCTTCGGCTATTCAATAAATGTAGCTTCTTTTTTTTGCGCGCTCTGTTCTTATCCCTTCCCATTTGTCCACATTTCAGCCATATTATGCGTGATTACCAGCGACGACTCGATGGGCCTACTCTTCACTTTAAGTGCATTGCTTTATTCCAGTTCTTTCTGGGCAGACACACTTATTGAAAAGTCGCATCGAACAAGATAAATAGTCAAGTGGCTGTTATGTTTTTACGTACCTTCCTTCGCATTTACATAGTTGTTGCATTGCATTTGGGGACGAATTATTCAATGTTTTGTAAGAAGATATCATGAAGCGAACAAGTGTAGCAACAGGTCGAAATGTGTGTACATACATAGATATAGAAGAATATTGTAGAGAGCAACAACAATGTAACGAAAATCCACAACATAACACACACATTGATCAGTTAAAAGGCTAAGAGTTCCAATAAGCCTTGAGGGCAACTAGTCAACGGCACATGGAGAAGATCATGAGGATGCCGCTCCCGTTGGTGATGGATGCTGAAAGAGATAATGCTGCTGCAACGCTTACATATGTATGTATGTATGTATGAGTGTGTGCCGAGGTTAGTAACTACATACAATGGCGGCAAGCAAAAACCAGTCAGTCGAGAATATCTGGAATAATTTTAGCGTGTAGGCAAGAAAGATTCTGATTCTTGTTTTCTTCTCTTTGCTTCTCGCTGTCTGAAAGTGTGCTAGTGTCCTGAGCACGCACAGTGGGGTGCCGTGGCCAGTTACAAGTTGCAAGTCGCCAATTTGCAAACGCATGGACAGGTGCAACTTCTTGCAGACGCTGAGATTGTTGTTACTAGTATTAGTAGTTAGAAGTTGTTGTGTGGATTCTTGTAAACTATTTTGTGTTTGTACAAGTTGGAAGTAGCCATACCCTGCAGAAAAAAATTATCAATTGATAAAAAAAACCCACTTGTAGTTAGTTTTTTTGCGAGATTTCTATAAAACATATAACTTGTAGTTAGCTACAAAAAGCTAACTTGAAACTAGTTGACAAGTAATGCAAGAGTAATGCAGGAGATTGTTTTCTTTAAACGCGTTTCTATTTAAATATCCTGCACTTCGCAAATACTTGTTCGAATTGAAGACAAATAAAATTAAGATCGAAATTTCACATTATCATTTTGAAGTTATGTCTGACGGAGTAGAATATGTAAACAGATATGAAAATAATAATAACAACAAAAATATTTTGTTTCTCCGCTTGATATTTTGTGTTCAAAAGTAGTTTGCTAAAAGTTAGTTAAATCGAATGCGCCCTTGACTACATCTTATGAACCACCCTAGACTATTTCGCGGCCATCACCATAGAAATAAAGTTAGCTTTCGTCAAAGAAAATATACAGATAATAATGACTTTTAGCTCCTTCCTTACATTTCCTGCAGGGGATGTATATAAGAGTATGTACATATTTGAATAAAGCCGTATTCGCAATACATATTATTGATCTGTTGCAACACAAACGCTACGAGGGAATTGCATTACTGGAATTGAATGCAAAAAAGTGTACCTTAGTGGTAAAATGGTTTCTTTCTTTTTATCTTCACTTTTATAAAATTTTATTAAATATTTAGAAAAATGTTAAAAAGCAAGTAGTAGACATACACGCATATGTAAATAGTGAAAAGTTTTAAGAAAAAATAGCGCGATTTTGTATTACAAATTTTCGCCGGCGATGCTTTTTTTAAAAAATCAGTACTTCGATAAATAATGAAAATTTTTAATAAAATATCGCGCGATTTTTTTTTTTTTAAATTTTCGCCTGTGTCGCTTTCTTTTATAAAAATCAATACTCCGAAAAAATGGGCACAGATGTTGGTGCTGCCAGAAGATGAAAATAGTAAAAAAGAAGGTCGCGAAGTATTGATTTTATTAAACAATTTGAATTATTTATCGAATTATCGATTTTTATAAAAAAAAGCGCCGCAGGCGCGATTTCTTTTAAAAAAGTATCATTATTTATCGAAGTATTAATTTTTATATAAAAAAAGCACCGCCGGCGAAAATTTGCAATAAAAAATTGCGCTACTGTTTATTACAAATTTTCGCCTGCGGTGCTTTTTTTATATAAAAATTAATACTTCGGTAAATAATGAAAATTTTTAATGAAAAATCGCGCGATTTTTTATGGCAAATTTTCGTCTGCGGCGCTTTTTTTATAAAAATCGATAATTCGAATAAATTATTCGAATTGTTTAATAAAATCAATACTTCGCGACCTTCTTTTTTACTATTTTCATCATCTGGCAGCACCAAAATCTGTGTTCATTTCCAACACTTGCATGTGATCAATGAAATTTGCATGGTGAATTGTGCAACTTTAACAGTTAATAATATTTTAATTGGAAGCCTTGAAAAGAATTTATTTCTGAACTACGCGTAGGAGGGCTGCCATCTGTTTAAAAAGCTTGCCTCCTTAATGCCAGTTAGATGCCTCTGATGGAGAACTCTACACAAGATCATTCCATTCATCTAAAATTTCATCCCTCACCCCTCTCCCCAACCACAATTCATCCCTAGAGAATCAATATTTACTTTACATTTTCTAAAAATTGTGGGGATTTTTTTGATTCGCTTCAAAAAATACTGCAGCTTCATTATGTAGTGTGCTACAACTTTTTTTATAAATGCTAGATTTTAAACATTTATGCACGTCCATCTACTAAAAGAAAAATTAAACACTCACACTTTAATTAAAAGTAAATCTCATTCACGCCACAACAAAAGAAAACAAAGCAAAAAATTTTAAGTAGATGCAAATCACAGCCCACACACATAAATTGATTATTTAGTTTTCAATATTCGATATTAAATTTTTTTTCTATAAAAGTTATAGGTTTTGCTCTTTTTGGCAATATCCAGTAGGGCGACAAATGGCTAAAAAAAAGCCGCTTTGGAATGTGTCTATACAGCTTTTGTTATTGTTTTTTTTTTCCACCAACATTTCTTGCACGACTGCTAGTTTACTGATTTATCGCCAAACGGCAAGTAATGAAGTTGTTAACAAGGCGACAGCTTCTTGGCCAGCTAGCTGCCTAGCGTTGCCCAAATCCATACTACTGCCAGCCAATCCTCAATAAATATGGAACTGCGAGCGCCGACTATTTGCTGTTTGACAGACTGGTGGCTCATAATTTTCGATGTTTATTTATTGATTTTTTTTTTTTTTTAATTGCCTTTAAGGCGTCAGTCAGACCAAAATAATGTTATGTGTTACAACCAAATTTGGCAAAAATTAATCTAAATTTATTTTGTAAAAATTAACAAAACATAGGCAACATATTTCATTTGATAAAATTGTTTGCTTCTCTATTCAGTGGCATAATAAAATGTGAATTTTAATTTTTATTTCTTAAAAATTTACTTTGTTGCAGCTACCAAAAAAGGTGGGCTGTGTGTCTTTGGCTTGGCGCGTTTGTAAAGATTTTATGCTTTGTTGGTAGTTCAATGTTTTCTTTTTTTTTCTTGTGTGTGAAGAAATCATTGTTGATTGCTTTCGTGCATACATGTCTATAAACATATGTGCATAAGTACACAATACTTATTTGGAAAAAAAAATATATATTTATGTATATATGACACACTTTATTTAGGCATTTTTTATTTTACTGCATTATTTTTTATTATTTTTATTATGTTGCTAATGTTGTTGGCTTTGTTGTTATTGTATGTAATAACTTTTTATTATTATTGTTTTTTGTTTTTTCTTTTTTTTTCACAGTGCATGTTCATGGTTGTAAAGTGAGCGCATAAACTCGCTGCATAAATTTTTATAAGAGGCTTTTAAGTTAAAGCTCTCTGTTGTGCCTCTATGTCAGTGCGTCTCAAGTCAACCAAAGCCTAGTGTTTTGGCCAAGTGATTGTCCGACAAGGTATTTTATTTTTCCTTTCTTTTTGTTTAAACTTTATGTTATTG
>NW_016166690.1:3959-23473 GCF_001687245.7 Rhagoletis zephyria | reverse complement strand
GATCAGGGCCGTTCTCTCCACTTTTTGTAATTTAATAATGTTTACTTTCTTCTCCAGCACTGGCCACCATACCACTACCCCGTACAGAAGTATGGGCCTCACCACGACGGTGTATATCCAGTGAACTAGCTTCTTCTATCTAGGACTATCCCCAGGTATTTAGCGGATTCGCTTAATTTTAGTGTGGTCTGTGCCAGCCTTGGTGTTATCAATGGGGGGATTTTGTACCTTCTTGTGAACAGTACAAGTTCTGTCTTGCTTGGGTTTACCCCTAGCCCGTTATTTTTTGTCCAACTCTCGACTTCCTTCAGTTTTACCTGCATAATGTCACATAGAGTCTGTGGAAATTTCCCACTTACTGTTAGTGCAAGATCATCCGCATACGCAATAACCTTACAGCCACCCCCCTCCATGCCACACAGCAGTGAGTTTACCGCTGCGACCCATAATAGAGGGGATAGGACTCCCCCTTGCGGGGTGCCCCTCTCTACGAACCTGGTCAACGATACCCCCGCCAGCTCCGCCCGGACCACCCTGCATCTCAGCATTTGGTTTACGAGCGCAACTAAGCGCGAGTCGATGCCCAGGCCCGCCAGTGCTGCCGTTATCGCGCCCGGCATGATGTTGTTAAAGGCGCCCTCTATATCCCGGAAGGCTGCTAGCGTATATTCTTTGATGTCTAGTGATCTCTCTATATACGACACTATTTCATGAAGCGCCGTTTCTGTAGATCTACCTTTCGTATAAGCATGTTGTGTGGTAGAGAGTCTGTCACCAACCGACTCTCTGATACGGACCTCCACCAGTCTCTCCATAACCTTCAGTTGAAATGACGACAAGGTGATGGGCCTGAAATCCTTTGGGTTATTGTGAGACACCTTCCCTGCCTTGGGGATGAACACCACTCTTGATTCCCTCCACTTTCTAGGGATATGGTTAAGAGCTAATACTCCCTTAATTATAGCGTGTAGCCACGCTGAGCTTAGCTGAAGTGTTTGCTGCAGCTGTATGGGGGCAATGCCATCCGGACCTGCTGATTTATAGGGCTTAAATGTCCCAATAGACCAGATGACCTTTTCCCTAGTGAGGAAATCTCCAGTGACCGAAAGATCTCCAGTTAGATGTGGCTGTACCGGCATGCTATCCGTGGCACCCGGGAAGTGTGTGCAAAGAAGCAGATCCAGTGATTCCTCCTCGGTCTCTGTCCAGGAGCCGTCAGGTCTTTGCAAGCATCCTGGGGCTTTCTGGGCAGTACCTGAGAGTATCTTTCTGAGCCTGCCTGCCTCTGAGATAGACTCCACCCCATTGCAGAAGTCTTTCCATGAGGTTCTTTTCGACCTTCTTAGGAGCTTCTTGTACTCCCGTAACGTTGTCTTGTAGGTCTCCCAATGACCCTCACTACCAGACGCAGTAGCCTGATTGAAGGTTTTCCTGCAGTTCTTGCGTGAAATCCTGATTTCTTCATTCCACCAGGGTGGCTTTTTCCTACCCCGGTGCTGCTTTTTGGGGCATGCAATGTCTATTGCCTTACTGCAGGCCCCCGTAAAATGGTCGACAAGATATTCCAGCTCCTCTAGGTTTGCTGGAGTAGCCGGCTCTCTATCTTGTGGCAAAAGCCTATCCAGCTCTTTCCGATACCTATGCCAGTTGGCATTTCGCAAGTTTCTAGTTAGAGGAGCCTTGGGCGTTTCCTCTAATACCTCGAATTGGATATATCGGTGGTCGGAAAAGGAGTGCTCCTCAAGCACCTTCCACTTCCCGACCAGACATTGCGCATTCTCAGAGATAAGGGTAACGTCCAGAACTTCCCTTCGGGATTTTGTAATAAAAGTGGGATCATTCCCCCTATTCGCAATAACAAGCTGAGAACTAAGTATGAAATTAAAAAGTGACTCACCCCGTTCGTTATCATCGGAGCTGCCCCAGGTGTGATGGTGGGCATTCGCGTCACCTCCCAAAATTAGCGCCTCTCTCGTGCTGGCCACTAGGTCTTTAATGCAGGTAGTTGGCACCTCCTTGTCATGCGCCAGGTACATGGATGCCATCTTAATTGGTCGTCCGTTTGCACTTAGACTGACCGCTGTTGTGTCCTCGTCGCTAAATTGTGGAAGAAAGAGACACTTTAGTGTGATACTTATCAATATGCACGTCCTTGGTTTCCCCGGTGAGGCTCCACTTACCAGTCTGTAGCCCGGCGCTTTCAGCCCACAAATGTTTTGTCCCACCACCCAAGGTTCTTGGATTAGGACGATGTCGGCTGCCCCTTTAGCTGTTAGACGGAGCAGCAGTGCAGCTGAAGCTGCTTTACAGTGGTGAAGGTTAATCTGCAGTACCTTCACCATCTTGGCCGTTATCGCCCACGTCGCCTATTAGGGTGGAGTTGACCGCGTCTTCCGACATCTCGATCAGCTCCTCCTCCGTATAAAGCCGAAGCATGCGTCCGACCCCCAGCGAAGACGTCGATGAGGCATAACCCCCGGTCAGGTCGTCCATCGGATCAACCTGCTCGGATTCTTCCTCCATCTCCACGTTGCTGTTGGCCTCTTCCGGCTCTACCTCCGCGATCAGGTTCTTCGCTGCGTTTACGTCGTTGCTGTAGACCTTAATTTTGGCCATGTCACAGCCGTAACGTATGACCCCGCTCTTTTGCTCCAACAACTCTATGGAGTCCTTATTTAGAAGCAGGACAACCTGCATCGTCGCTTTACCGCTTTCGTTGATTTTGACCACCTTCCAATTATCGGTAGGTAGCTCCGGGTTATAGAGCCTTATGGTTTGGAGGATCCTTTCTGGCTCCGCTGGCTTGCAAGGCAACCATGCTCTCGCTCTCGGTCGCACCGGTAGGTCCTTGAAGTCGACCGCCCTGAGCTTCGCACCAGGGTAGACTTCTCCAATACCTGCGACTGTTTTCTTGTAGATCTCCGCTGATCTAGCATCCTCGCATGCTATAACGCGGATATTATTTTGGAACCACCCCGCTCCCTTGCAGGTTGGCGGAGGTCCCGGATTCTCCAACATAATGTTGATAGCAATGTCGGCCATCGCGGCCTTAACCCACTTCCATTGCTGTCTCAGGGTGAGGCTGTCTTCATTGCTCTCATCGATGACGCCGAGCAGGATCTGCTCCTTGGCTACTTCAGCAAAAGAAGGCCCCTGCGTTCTGACCCTCTTTGCGTATTGGTTGGGCGTATTTTCCCCCGATCTATTGCGCTTACTGGAGGGCGCCTGCGGCTGCTTCTCCTCCGGCTTGCGGTAGTCGGGCAGGACTGCCTTTGCCCAGTCGATTTCTGTGAGGATCTCCTTCACATGCTCTTCTTTCGCCTTGCTACACAGGTCAGGCGTTGCGGTGAACCTTTGCAGGATTCGAGCAGCCAGCTTCCTCTGCCGATAGCCCGCTGCAGCTGGTTCTGGCCTCTGGTCAGGCCTCGTGAAGGCCGTGGGTGTCGCGGGAGGACCGCCCGGGGCCTGCGCCCCAGATTCAGCCTTATCCCCGGCTGCAATCTGCATGCCAGGTTGGCGTCCACTGGTGCCAGGAGTTTCCCGGGGTGGACTCCTTTGAGCAGCCCAACCGCCACTTTCCTTCGTTTTTGCGAGAGCTTGGCCCGGTTTCACCATTGGCCTTGGTTTCCCGCTATTAGTCACCGCACTACGGCTGGTGGAGGTACTCTGCATCGCTTGAGCTCCTTGTTTAGTGGGCCGAGACCCTTCCGACGCTTTAAGGGGGCCGGTCCCTTTATACATTGTTTTTGATGTTGTTGTTGCTGTTTTTGTTGTTGTTGTTGTTAATAGTTTCTTATCCATAATTGATCCCACGGGCTGCGGAGAAAGGGGTTCGTCCACCCGGGCAGAGATCCGCGATGCCCAGGTAAGGCCTACTTACATCCTGGGTGTGGCCGCCTCCCAGAGGGCTCCGTTCGCGACTGGGCTATTTAGGGGCCCCCAGCCTGGCCGATCCTCGGTACGGTGCGCGTGACGCCTTGATCCAGCCCCTTCAGACCTCCAAGCCACGATCAGAAACCATTTCCATATGACTACGCTATTAAGGAGTTTAGCACATAGCACTGATTCCTGATCTTAGCTGAGCACCATTCTGACATCGCACAGAATCCTCTGTAGTGCCCATTACCAGTCAGCACCCTCGTGGAGGGTTCAGCCGGAGGATTTTTTGCCGACCAAGAATATCAAGTTAAATACATCAAATTTACAGGAAATTTTAATGTTTTACTTATCTTTAAATTGTGCACCTGAAGTTTATAACACTTTTTTAATTTTTTACTTTATTAAGCGTAAACAGCTTTATAAAACACAAAATTTAAACAGATCACAGAAAAACACAGCTTCACAGCTTTGACGTTTGTGTTTGTGTGATATCACAAATAATTGTGAGAAAAATAACTTATTCATTCCGATATAATTAATTTGTGTTTTAAAAAGGTTTTTCTTATCCAAAACTATTCAACTGTATAACATGCCAAATCGGGGGAAAACGTAACAAGTAGAAAATAAATTGCCAAATAAACCACCAGTAGCAAATGTGGAAGTAATCAGCTGTTGAAGGTTGCAAGTTTTTGCAAATTTTGCGTTTTCGTACTTCTGTGAACATTTTGTCTCTTTGAGAGCAAGTGCTGCTGGATAATTTTGTCCGCTCAATACGAGTACACATCTAATGTAACGATGAGCCGTAAGAGCTTTACAACCATATACAGTGCACCGGTTTAAAATACAGGGACCATTGATTTCGCTGTGTCGGACGAATGCACAGCAGTGCTCCTGCTCTGAAAGTATTCAGATGCAGGTAACAGAGGAAGAGGAAGGCCCCCTTTGCGTTGGAAAGACCAGGTGGAGAAGAACTTGGCTTAGGTTGGCACAGAAGAGAAACGACCGGGGTGTTTCTTAGCACTGGGCAAAAATCGCGTTGGCGGTTACAGCGCTAATAAAGAAGAAGAAATAGAGAAAGACTCTGTTTAGGCATACAAAAGATCTGTTAGGTAGCATACAACTAAGCTATGTGATATAATTTTGTGAATTGACTTGGTTCGTAATTATGAGTTAAAAGATTTGGGCGTTATATTTAAATAGTTCAAATTTCCAACGATCCAACGACCCATAACTAAATATGCAAATAAAAAAATGAGGTGGACTAGTGACCTTCCACCTTACGAGGCCAGAAGAAAACTGCTAGGGTGCAGTCCCTAAGCGATGGGCGAATATCCAATTCCATTTTGTTTGTCTTTCAAATATTATCCGGTAAGATAAACTGTTCTGAACTTTCAAACCATTTTCCTTTATATGAACCGCCCATTAATCTGCGTAGTAATAGATTTTTGGTTGATAGGACCCACAAGGCAAACTATATAATTAATGAACCAATTAATAGGTGTATACGATTATGCAATAGTTTTAAAAGGATGTTAGATTTTAATGCTAATGAATCAGAATTTAGATTAAGGCTCTTTGTATTATTCAACTAAATTTATACACCTAAGTTTAACTTGCAAGCGTAGTCTGTAAGAAACCAATGTGTTCGGTAGATTGAAATAAATAAATAAATGAATGTTTAAAATATGCCTATATCTTTAATAGATTTTCATTTCGCATTTCAAAATTATTCAGAGAAACTATTTCAAATAAACTGTTCAATATGTTATAAAATGTTTTAGGTAACGAACTGCCGCCCTTTTTTTAGAAGAAAATATATGATTTATTTTATGAAGTATGTATATTTAAGGTAGCCACGATGAAAATTTTAGCGGGCATGTTCGCGACTAATAAGCTCTTTTCTCCTTTTTTTAATTTCTTTAGAGCCGAGAAATTTCGTAATTCCATCTCAATTCTGCTCAAACAAGCAACTTCACATCGCCGGACTTCATCTACTAAACTCGCAGACAGCAATGCGCATCTATCAAGAAATAAGTCAAACATTAAATGATTTCGAAACCGTGGACGGCTTATGCAGAGGCGAAGGTGGAGGTCTGGTTACGGGATAATACTCACGCAATTTTGCATGAGGTTTCTTGTTGTTGGTATGGAGAGCTTTATAAAGTTTTTTATTCTCGTGCGGACTTATTTGCCGAAGTCAAGGCATTACAAAATGCTGATTTTAGCAGTGAAGTTTTCACGACCTGGAAGAATAGTTCTTGCTCGGTAGGCAATTGGAAAGTATACCTCTTATCCGGCGTTATTTTCCATATACGCGAAAATTAACTTTTTAAAGCCATGAACTTAGCCAAACGCGTAGAAATACAAAGACAGCGATACTTCGACTCGATACCCATTGTTGGACAACAATGTAATGGATTAAAGGGCCAGTCAACACTTGGTGAAGTTTTCGGTTGGTACCAAATCATAAGGAAAATAAGAAGATATCACATAGCATACGCAGTACGTGAAAGATACAAAAAATTGATCTTACAAACTAATGTATGCTTAGCCGAAAGCAATAGATGTTGTGTCAATGATGAAAAAAAAAATAGCTCGGTTATTGCACATAGCCTTCCTTCGTCCCTTGTGACATCTTGAGAAGTCTTAAGAGGCATGAAATGCCTTCACTTTTTCTCCACAGTATATGTATAAACTATGTGCGTACATATGTATGTTGGCATAAATTCGCACATTGGTCCATTATGCACTGGATGAATCAGCCCAAGCAGCAGCACAGCAAGAATATAAACAATGGAACTTTGTCTCGTTTCGAGCTTTCGAGTAGAATTTAGTCATATGTACATATTTATATACGATTGTATGCAGGTATTTATATATCTGCATTTATAATTATATACGTACGTATATATTCTGTGCTATATACCGAACAATCAACAACGTCCCATTACCAACCAAAGAGCGGTCGTTTCCATCACCTCGCCATCCATAACAGTCAGGGCTTTTAGTTGCGCGCGTCGACCGCCTGACGAGCATTCGTTAAAATAGTCTGGTTGTGCTCGCCAACCGTGGACTTATTCTCTTCTTAATTGCTTTTTTGCATTTTTTGTTTATAAAATTTTAATAATTGTTTTAAATTTGTTTTACTTTCGTTTTGCTTCGTAGTTTGTTTGGTTAAATCGGTGGCGTTTCGTTAATAAAGTGATTTCATATTTTTTGTGTATATTAAGTAAATATTGCGTAGTAGAATTTTTAACTTGTACTCGTATACACAAAATTCAGAAACTGTTTCGCCTGTTGTGACGTGTTTTATGGATATTAGAAATAATATCTACAAAGGCCACCAAAACAATTGCTTGAATAAATAGAGTGTAAAAACGATTGTGGTTAACATCAGCCACTCGTAAAAGATATATACTACATATTGCTAAGCATTTAAGAGACGACAAAACACATTTGCGGTAAGTTTGGTGAGAAAAAACACTTGTAGATTCCCTTGGCAGCGATCTAATTACATACAATGCANTTACATATTGCTAAGCATTTAAGAGACGACAAAACACATTTGCGGTAAGTTTGGTGAGAAAAAAACACTTGTAGATTCCCTTGGCAGCGATCTAATTACATACAATGCAGCCACGTCAATTACTTTACTTCCAGCTCATAACTTGTGGTTGGCAAATTTAATTGTCCGTATAAGCATTTTCTGAGAGTGATACTTTACACAGTGTTGTCGAATCCATTTTAAACATCTGCATATACATATGTACGTACAAATTACATACCTAGATATTATTTTAAAAGTGGCATAACTATCGATAAAATTGCATGAAATGACTTATGTCACTTTCGAAATAAACGGTCCATACGTATCTTTGTACAAAAAATAATTATCAAGAGTTCTCGTGTTTCTTTCTATGATAGACATAATCCTGCAGATAGGTTGCAATCCGGTAATATATAAATTAATTTATTATTTTACGAGATACGAATTTATTCTCAAATAAGTTTATTGTCCATTCAAATATGTACATTAGAGTAGTAAAAGTTTTGTATGGTAGAAAAATAAGATCATCGTTGAAAATGGGGTACCTCTCAGTTTTTTTCTTTTGTTAAATTTATACCAACTTTGAATTTTGTAACCAATTGAACACATTGAAATGCGCTACTTTTAAACTAACAAAAATAGTGGGATTTTTTATAAAAAGCTATTGTTGCCATGGCAACTGAAACTTGTAAAATTTGTTCAGCTAATTTAAATAAAATGTTCTTAGGCTTCCAAACCAATTGTTTGGTTAATATATGTATGTACAAAAGGTGCCCGAACCCTATCCCGCAAAATTTAAGTAATAAATTAAATTATTAAATAATTTGAATTTTACTTTTTAAACAAGTGGAAACCCTCTTCAAAATGTTTTCAAGCTGAAGCCTTAAAGCTCTTTAGTCTTGCACCCGTACGGTGATACATATGTATATCAACTGCCTTATTCCCTTAATTAAAACTGAATTTGATTTTTTAACAGGTGGCAATCCTCAACCCTGTAGTTGAGAGCTTTTCAAAACCATTTGATTGGTTTAACTTAAAAAAAATGAATACAATTTCTTAAAAGCTGGCAACTCTTTGCGGAAAAGTAAAACCTTATTGTACATTTAATCTGACACCTCATTTTTGGAAATCGCAGGAACAATGCAGATCTGATGAATCTCATAAAATATTCATTCGCCTATTACATACATACTTATATACTAAATAGTACCAGGTTGACCAAGCTTTGGTCGGAATGCATACACTTTTTAAAGTTTACAAGGTTTGGGTATGAAATAATGGTCGATTGCTTAGCTTTAATTTCAAATAATTTTTTTATGTAATATTGTAAATGGAATTTGTTATTTAACAATACGCCTATCCAATACCTTTTTCCATAAAAATTATATCGAAAACAAATAAGAAAGTCAAAGTTTGGGCGGAGCCGAACATTAAATACCCGGCGCAAATATTAAATATATGTTTTTCACCTTTCCGAAAGCTACCGCTACATGGTAAGCCGGGGTGTATCAATTTTGGGTAAATTAGCGTCCTTAAATTTCGAAATATTGAAGTTTCAAGCGTTTCTAAAATTTACCGGTATATGAAAAGCCGTAATCTTAGTCCGATTTCAATAATTTTCAACGCTTTGCTTTTATTTGGCAAGCACAATAACCATACTGAGTTTGGTACAAATTGGTAGAAACGTATTTCTTGGTAAAGAGTTGTTGCAAGCGTCAATTTAGCTTTAATATCTACTGAAAATTACCGTTATATGGTATGTGGGCGTGGTAATTGTCCGATTTAAAAAATTTTCGGCCATTTGGTATGCTGTACCTAGGCCAACAACTGTTCCTACTACGCCCATTTCTCAAAAATTTATAATCTTAGTTTTCGTCTTAAAATTATTGTAAATATAAATTTTGAGTGAATAATCTTCAGTAGTTACTAAAGTATCGCTGTCTTCGCATTTCTGAAAATTACCGTTATATGGGAGCTAGGCTATTGCCCGATTTTGCCCATTTTCAATACCATCCGTCCTACGACCGAAATAAGTACGTACCTAGTTTCGTTAAGATATCTTAATTTTTAGTCGAGTTATCGTGTGCACAGACGGACGGACGGACAGACAGTCACCGCCTAATCGATTTCTCTTTTCATCCTGATAATTTATGTATACATTTGTCTATATCTATCTCGATTCGTTTTGGCTGTTACAAACAACCGTTATGTGAACAAAGTTATAATACCCTTGTGCACAAGTGCGCTCGGGTATAAAAATAGAACTAATGCGTTATGAGGTAGGTTGGGGCGGAGGTCCCACTAACCCCCACTGAATAAAATAAACACAGTAGTAATGTAGCGAACACAATCACACACACGCGGCTGTTCGGCCAGAATGCCGGCACCTTGACGTCCAAGAAGAGAAAGGAAGATACTGAGAGGGAGGGAGACTAACTGGTCGGCGGTCGGCGTCGTGGTTCAGAGGGCGGAGATTGTCTTATGGCTAGTGGCGGTGACGGTGGGAGCAGTGACGTTCTGGTGATTAATGATGATGACAGTGAGAGCGGAGACGGTTCGGTGATTAATGCTTGAAACACAATACCCGGCGAACGGCGAATTTCGCCGAATTGGGCGATGCCGTCGTTCACCGTTCGCCCTGCTATTTCGCCTACTTTAACAGAATTAGAGCGGTAGCGAAAACAGCTGATACCATTTCGTCGCACTTATAAGTTAAGTGACCATATTTTGAAAAACGAAACCATATTTAGAAATGATGAAATGATAACAAATATAAATATTAGGCAAGGGGGAATTATTATAAATTATTTTATTTTAAGCCAGATTTAACGAATCGATCACTGTATTTTTCAACCATCAGAAATAATTCGTGTTACATGCTGTTTTCTTCTAAATCTTTGAAATTAAAAAAAACATACGGCCACCTTTGGCATGTACTGCCGCCAACGCCCAGCAGAGCGATAGAAATAAATCTATCGCAACGAAACGCCGCCGAGCGAACTTCGCATTTCGCTTTGGCTCAATTTCATATGCCGACGGGCGTTCTAATTTTGAAAGCGGAAATTTCTCTGTGGTGAGTTCGCCGTTCGCCGGCATTGTGTTTCCACGGTAATGATGACGACAGTGAGAGCGGTAGCGAGCGTGATGATGGGAAACGCCCACAACACGGGTACTGCAGCCAATGAGAGCGGCGATGCTGATCGTGACGGCAGTAGTAATCCCTTGTAGTATGATGGCCCTGCGGTTATGTTGACGGTGGCTCAAATGGTGGCGAGGGCGGTAGCGACCTCCCGTAGTGAGAGCAACATTGGCCGCCCTAGCTATGACCACAGGCCCCTTTCTGTTACGACGGGGACGGCGGCCCTGAATGGTGATGGTGAGTGGCCGTACCTGCGGCGGCTGATACTCGTGGGGGGGGAGTAACGGTGGCCCAGGGCGGTGAGAGCGTTAGTGGCCCGGCTGTTTGACGAAGATGATAACTTCGGCCCGATTAGTAACGGCGGTAACAGCGGCCCTGGATAGCGATGATGGTAGCGGCATTAATGCCAGCAAGTAACGATCCTCGGTAGCGNTGCCCGATTAGTAACGGCGGTAACAGCGGCCCTGGATCGCGATGATGGTAGCGGCATTAATGCCAGCAAGTAACGATCCTCGGTAGCGGTTCGGCCCCCGATGATGACGAAGGTGATAGCTCGGCCCTAATAGGCGGTGGCGGTGACAGCGGCCCTGGATGCTGATGGCAAGGCCAGCGGTCCTGGAAGGTGGCGGCGCTTGGCATCTGCTTCGGCCTAGGGGCGGCAGTGATTTCGGCGGCCCGGTGAATGTGAAGATGGTACTCGGCCCTGGTAAGTAATGGCGGTGACAGCGGCCGTGGATGCTGATGGCACGGTTAGCGGTCCTAGCTGGTTGCGATACTCGGTCGTGACTTTGGCCCAGGGGCGGCAAGGCAGCCCATTACCCCCTCTAATGTATTAAATCGTGGCTGCTTGGCATTGTGGGCATAGTTGCCAACTTGGTGCTTTAAGCACTAGATTTAGTGCTTTTTGAGATAGATAAAACCAGAAATAATTTGAAATATTTAAAGCTGTGGCAGCACTGAATTTATAAGAATCTACAAATTTAAGTGGACTAAAATACAACCATGATTGATAAAAATCTGAAGTTGCAACCCACCTTTTAAATTCTATTCGAGTTGAAAATGCTAGTACGCAAGTAAGTTAAGTATTTCTTTTTTTCTTTTCTAATTATTTGTACAGATTTTGTTTTTTTTACCACCTGAGTAAAACACATCGTCTCTTGGTGCTTAATCCAAATCTGGCCTCACATTGCTCTAGTACTAGAATTTTGAGATATCCTAACCGCAAAGTGCCATAAACCCGGTGCCTGCTCGCCACGCGGTATTCTAAGTGGGCAGGAGAGTTTGTCTCCTGTCCACTGACTCCGTTTGCAAAATGATGGGTTTGGGGTCTGCGCGAGGCAGTGTTGCCAACTTTTGATTTTCAAAAGGCACCAAAAACTGGGAAAAAAGGCGTTTTACCAAACTAAAAGCACCAAATTTTTTTAATCAATGGATGCTTTTTTCATAACATTTTGTATTTAACCAAAGCAAAAATTAATAACATTTACAAAAATACATACATAAATCAATACACAAGACGTTTTCGCTCATAACGATTGTATAGCTTCTACACATGCTATGATAACTCATGCTTACGACGTAATACCGAAGTACTATTAAAACTACTATATCTCGCGAAAGAAATGAGCAAAAAATTTGATGTTTTCATTATATAACCTCAAATATCGCTAAAACCCGTGTTATTGGCAATCTGGGGGTAGGATATCTAAAAATTCTTGTACTAGAGCAATTGTGCAGCCAGATTTGGTTCAGCACCGAGAAACGATGTGTTTTACTCAGGTGGTAAAAAAAATGAAAATTTGTTCAAACAATTAGAAAAGAAAAAAATTCTTAACTTACCTGCGTACAAGCATTTTCAAAGCGACTAGAATTCGACAAGGTGGGTTTGCAGCTTCAGCGTTTTATCAATCATGGTTGTATTTTAGTGCATTTAAATTTGTATATTCTTGCAAATTTCGCATCTTCAAGAGACACCGCAGCTTATAATATTTCAAATTATTTCAGGTTTTAACTATCTCGGAGTAATATTAGTTCAAAAAGCAATAAAAAAGGCACTAAGTATTTTTTTTTTTAGTTTTAATCTTAAATCTAGTGCTTAAAGTTGGCAACTATGGCGCAAGGGTATTCCCCCTTTACAGGCCCCTTCAACCACTCGGCCTTTCCCGTAGGGAGAGCCAGGGGCGTTCGGGGTTTTACGGCCTAAGGCTCCCGAGCCCTCTGTGCTTACCTACGGAAGCTGGCGCTGGCTCAGTTAGCGCTAATCAACTTAAGTCGGTTGTTGAATAAGCAGTTTGAGAAGCGAATAAAGATCGCAATTCTTTGGCATGCCTACGCAGCGAATTCTCGTGCAGTGTTGCGGTGTACGAGTGCTTTCAGTTGCTGTGTAGTTTTGCGTGGTTTGCTTTGACTGTCCATACGTATGGGTGTATGGGTATAGTGAAGATGCTGCGTGTGGTTGTATGTATGTATGTATGGTTGTACGTATGTATGAATGTAAGTAGATATGTAAGTATGTACATCTGTCTGTTAGTGTAGCGTAGAGGAGCTACGTTACAGCGTTAATATTTTAACCCAAGAAGTACGTCAATATTCAATGAAAAAAAATAAAAATAAAAAACTCTGAAAAAATAATGCTAATTAAAAAATGTACGCAATAATTTTGCAGAGTCGGTACCTTAGAATTCTATAAAAATAATGTTTTTGAAGCAAATAAATTTTATTTTTAAAAGAAGCTCTGCGCAAAAACACTTGCGCCCTTCGTTTCCGGCAACACAGAAAGGAGAGTTCTTTTTAGTAAGGGTTATAATCCCTAAGCGCGACCTAAGGCCGCCTACGCAGAAAGAAGTTCGGTTTTTGTCATATGCATTATTTCGGTTTTGAGTCGAAACTGTGCATGTATGCATTATCTCGGTTTTTGTCCTATGCATTATTTCGGTTTTGAACCGAAACTGTGCATGTATGGATTACTTCGTTTTTGTCATATGCGTTATTTCGGTTTTCAAACGAAAGTGTGCATATATGCATTATTTCGGGTTTTCTCATATGCATTATTTCGGGTTTCAAACGAAAGAGTGTATATAAGCATTATTTCGGTTTTTTTCATATGCATTATTTCGTATGCACGGTTTCCATATGCACAATTTCAGGGTGCCATTTTTGACATCTGCCTTTCTAATTCTTCTAAAAATGTTTGACATCAAAAATTAGGTGGCAACCCTATTAACAAATACGATAGGTTGAAAAGTACATATTTTTAGTGCAATTTTACTGTGCATAGGTATATACATACTTACAAAAAAATGCTCGTCGACATTAGTAAGATACAAATTGGTATTAAAAAAACTTGGCAACCCTCAACGCAAATGTTTCTCCTTTAAAGTTCGTAAAAATACCTTTCCTTTGACATCCTTATTGAGTTGTTTTAGCTAAATTTTGTAGAATCGCAAATAAGTAGCATATTTGTACCTACTAATATCTTAAGAGTGTTCTTTTAACACCCGCAAAAAGTAATGTTAGGGGTTTTCACCATCCGGTGCATACTGTCTGGAATGNTTAAATTTTGTAGAATCGCAAATAAGTAGCATATTTGTACCTACTAATATCTTAAGAGTGTTCTTTTAACACCCGAAAAAAGTAATGTTAGGGGTTTTCACCATCCGGTGCATACTGTCTGGAATGGTGCATAGATACCATAAATAGCATGATTGGATAATTTTGTTGTTCTTTCATGTGTTCAAACCGGATCGTGAAGACCCCTATTGTATATTAATTTTCTAAACAAAAAATTAAAGAAATATACGATAGGAATAGGTGGCAACCCTATTCAAAAATATTTCTAAATTGGGGATGTTCAAAACACTTTCCATTTGATACCCATATTATGATGTGCTATTTAGTTTATAACTAATTTCGAATAGGTGGCAACCTTATAGGAATATTTGCCGAATTAACACCTATCTGAGTATCGAAGTCGCTTGCCAGGGCTTGCCCGGGTGGTGATAAGGAAATCATTATCAGGAATATCTAGACAGCACCACGAACAGTTGCACAAGTCAAGGTGTTTAGTGCTAGATCCAGTCCTGGAATTAAGAGAGATCACTTTTTCGGGAGAATCTTTCCAGCTGCAGAAATAAAAATCTCTAATGATTGTCTGGTATAAACAGTTTAGCTTCGGAGAAAATACCCAGTGCCCATATAGTTTATTATTGTGTGGCTGCCACATGCCAGACGGCATCAAGACAACCCTTGTCAGAAAAAACTTTCCAGCAGCAGGATTTATTACTAGGTAGGGTTGTTTGGGATACAAGCACTGTTAAAAAGTACTTCAGTTAGTTAGTTCAGAAATCTTCCCAACACCAAAAGTGATTATCGCAAATGGAAACTATTATCCTGAAGCCATTTCAGGCTCTAAGAAGATAAATTTATTTAAGGATAAGCTATCCTGTGCCGTCAAGGCTCCCCTTTTAAGGCTGTCGCACAGATACTAGAGAAAATCTATCTAGCAGCCGAACTGGTTATATTTGGGGGTGGTCCCAATGTAGCCACTACGAGAGATAACCGCTGTTAAGATAATCTGTTCCGCACCAGAAGTGATTACCTCTGCTTAGTTTTTATACCTTCCATGAGCATAAAATGGTATTCTAACTTAGGTCCGATGTTTATAAGTACCAGAATAAAGCGATAGACCCATTAAAATGTATACCTAAATGATCAGAACGTCGAGCTGAGTCGATTTAGCCATGTCCGTCTGTCCGTCTGTCTGTCTGTTTGTATGCAATCTAGCCTCAGTTTTCGAGATATCCGGATGAAATTTGGTAGGTGCGTGTATTTTTATAATGCATTTATCATTTGTCGGAACCGGAAGAATCGGACCACTATAACATATAGCTCCCATACAACTGATTGTTCAGATATGAGATTTTTCGTTATAACTTCTCCATTTACGCAGCTAGGAACATGAAATTTTGCAATACTCCACTGAAAGCTTAGAGTGAATATTACAAAAATCGGGTCACTATAACCTATAGCTCCCATACATCTGATTGTTCAGATACAAGATTTTTGTTATAACTCCTCCATTTAATTAGCTAGGAACTTCAAATTTTGCACTGTTGTCGCTCATTATCAAAACAATACTTTCAGTGAAAATGGCGAAGATCGGGTCGCTATAACCTATAGCCTCCATACAACTGATTGTCCAGATATGAGATTTTTTCCATAACTTCTCCATTTATGCAGTTGGAACATGAAAATTCGCACCATTTTCACTCATTATTAACAAAATACTTACAGTGAAAATAACAAAGATCGGCTCACTATAACTGATATCTCCCATACAACTGATTGTTGAGTTATGAGGATTTTCGTATTAACTTCTCCATTTATGCAGCTAGGATCATGAAAATTCGCAATATCTCCACCCATTATCAAAAAAATACTTACAGTGCAAATGGCGAAGATCGGGTCGCTATAATCTGTAGCCTTCATACAACTGATTGTTCAGATATGAGATTTGTTGTTGTAACTTCTCCATTTATGCAGTTTAAAGTAAAATTAACAAAGATCGGGTTACTGTAACCTATTTATTGCCTCCATACAACTGATTGTTCAGATATGGGGTTTTACTGAAAGCTCCTTTATTTGGACAGCCGATAAATTTCGTTAGCTATTTTATGAATACTAATATAAAGTCTACGGAGAAAATCGTCAAAATCTATGCTGTATAAGCTTTATCTCTTATACCACTGATTGTTCAGATACCAGTTTTTGCGATAAAGCTTCTTTATGTAGGAAGCTAAACCTATTAAATTGTGTTACCGGTTTACATACCGCTGACAAAGCAATGAAAATCACTTGGATTGGTGCTATATAAGGTATATCTTCCATACCTCTGATTGTTTAGATATGATTTTTTTTCATGTATCTCTTCTATCTATGTACATATGCTGTGAATACATACATTTTTTCAAATGGAGTGCAAATGCATAGCCGAAGACAGCGCTGCTCTTACTTGTTGTATGTTAGAGCTTGCCCAGATTATATTGGGTGATAGATTATCTGTAGAAAAGATTTCCATGCTAGAAGCTATTTTGGCACTTTCGAGAAAATCTCAGTTACAGAAATCCAGCCAGGCTCTAGACGGAATCAGGAATTTGTCTATAAAAGTTCCGGCTTTACCGCATTTCTACTCAAATCACCGGCAGAGGTCCAATTAAGCAGAAAAATGGGATTTTCATTAAAACGACGTTTTTTTTTCTTCGGAAAAACTACGTCCGAATAAATTTTTTTTTGACAAAATATTTCTGAAGTGCGAATCTTCCAGAACGCCATGAACGAATGACTAAGAGGCCTTGTTATACTTGGGATGTCCTCACAAACCTTCAGAGTCTTCTAATTCAAAGCTACCGTCGTCTGCGGTTACAGCAGGAATGTATACAAAGTTTTGGTGTGAGAATACGGCTTTTATGAAACTTATCGTTTGATTTAACTATTGAAGCGTAGAATATAACGCTTTAAGATCCTGGTTTTGGGGAGAAATCTTTTGCGAGTTTGGTATCGAATAGTTGTCATCGATAATAGCATCGCCAAAATTTACGATTAAGCTTAAACCAGAGAAGCTGCGTCAAACAAGTTAAAGAATGTGTAAGCGCCAAATTTTTTTAGAGCTGCAATAACGGCTACCTTTTGAACAAGTATCTAATCTAATTATAGACACAACAAACAATAATAGACAAAAGAAACAAAATATAGCTTAATAGTGCAGAGGTCATGGATAATATGATACGAAACTCTTTTTCTTGTGAGAGCGCTGTCAAAAGGTTCATTTTCCATAACATCTTCTAATAGTGCCACTGCACGAAATATATGTATGGGCATTTATTAAGAAATTGTAGGAGATTTTCCTTTATTAAATAAAACACTCGAAAATCGAAAAATTTAAATTCCTGCTTTGTGCTTGCGTCTTATAAAATTCTTAAGTAATGAGTAAAAGTATTTTTACTTATAAACGCTGCACTTTCGCTTGTTTTATAACTGCATTTAAAATAAATCCCCTGATTTCAAAGTGGTGCATTTTAAACTTGACTAGTGGTAAATTTTGTTTGGCAAACTGCGTGCAATTGTTGTTGCAGCAAACTCGGAGAGAGCGAGTTTGGCGACTCTCAAAGCAAACTAATTTTGTTTGGTCAAACTGCGGCAGATTCGGTGTTGTCATATACAAAATTTTTAGACAATTATTGCTATACACAAAAATTGTCGTGATTCCGAGAGCCAGAGAACGAATTTATGCTGTAGGAGCTTCAAAGATTAGGGCACAGTTAATTGCCTATACGATATCATAAAAAATATATTAATTGTGCGCGTTATGTACATCTGAAATTCTCATTTTGTGTTGGCAATAGCCATGAAAACTATAATGAACGTGCAACCCTGTGCCAAACTTGACATAACCACCTCCGAGCAAACTAAGCAGCCGCCATTTAATTTGGCAAACAAAAGTTTGTCTGCATAACACCGACCTTAGAAGCGAATTGAGAGAGTTTCGTATCATATTATCCATGGCAGAGCATGAACCAAAAAGACAAGATCACGCGGGCAAGAGACTAGCCCGTTAGAATCGCATTAAGGAAAAAAGTTGAACGATTTTGACATTAGCCGTTTATTTACATTTCTTCGTTGTTTACAATTTGGTGGTGGCTTTTTACTGCAATTTTCTTCATTTTCGCTTGTGACAACGTGTGTACACATAAGATAAAGAATAATTTAACACAACGGCATGATTTTTAGAAGAATTTGCATAATAAAAATGATTTTTCATGCGTTCAACAATTTCGCGGTTTTCTCCGTTCTCTTCGTTGTTTACTTCTTACAGCTTAACCAACCTTTTTGGGTTGTTGTTGTAGTAGTCGTTGTTGTTGTAGTTATATTCACTCACACACACTCACTCACACACACACACACATATATTAATGGCCTTCCTCAGACTTTTTCTAAGATTTCAGGGTTGTGTGCTGCATTATTATTAGATAAATAAATTTAAGCATTTGACAATACGTGATTTTATTAAAAGAAAATTATAAATGGTGTTGAAAAACCAAACAAACGCTCGTGCGACAGCTCTATTTTTGTGTGTTGTTAAAATTTATACATGGCGTATTGATGGACAAGCAATGTATTCTTTTGTGGATTTTATGTTGCTTGAGAATTTAAACAACGTGCGAGCTGCCAGGTTCTGTTATCAATATAATTAACACTAGCTTTTTCGCGTAGTTGCCTTTCAATAAACAGATTGTCAAAATTTTGCGTAGCCCAACGAGCCAGGTGAAAACTATGGCATTCGTATTCACAAGGAGAAATCTCAAAATTTTTGTTTGGTATTTCCAAATTTTCTCTTTTTTTATCAGTTGGCAAAGGCCCTCAGTGGCAGCGCTCCGAGCGTTGAGATAGTAATTTCATGTCAATTAGTAGAAAAGATCCATGTTGAAAAAACTTTTTTATTATGGCGAGAAAATTTTACATTGCTGTGCCAATTCGTAACTTTTTACTGCTGCAAATTTTTGACAGTTGCTCTGGGGCAAAAGAAGTTGAGCAAATAAAATCAGAAATTATACAAAAAAGACTTGTCTTTACTGACTTTTATTCTTCTAGAACTAAAAGCCATGCATTTATTAGACGCCTTAGTAATAAAATTAGATCAAAAAAATTCTTCAAAACCGTCAGGCCGGGTTGAAAATTTTCATCCACCTCATAGTTAACAAAAATTTACAATCCGTAGTACTTTTCTATCAATTCGCAAATGCCGTTTGCACAAAAAAGGTTATGAAATGCGTTTTATTTAAATCGTTTAGAAAATGGGTCATTTATGTATACCATTTTATATGGAATTATTCAATAAATTTCGTTTTACACTATACTTTTTGAAACTATTTGGAGTTAATTATTTGTTGTTTC
>NW_016166690.1:0-3735 GCF_001687245.7 Rhagoletis zephyria | reverse complement strand
TTAAAAGCAACCCTGCGTGCTTGGAAGGCGTGTGTACCAATAATTTCATCCCTAGCATATTCATCCCCGAGGAAGGCAGTCGCCAAATTCACCGAAGGTTGTTTACTGGTTATATTGTGGTAATAACAACACTGATAACTCTCTCGTAAATACATATGTATGTGGTATATCGATGTTTTGTATCGTTTATCTATTTAAACGTGGCGAAGAGTAAAAGCACAGCAAACTGTTGCTTTAGAGCTGCTCTTAAAAAGTGAACACACTATTGCTTCTGACCAGTGTTGCCAGTTTACGTATTTTGTAGCTAGATATAGCTATTATTTTCGACGTTTAGTTATAGAAATTTGCGCTTAGCTAATAGCTACTTCTTTAGCTTTTTTTTCAAATCGAGTTAGCTATTTAAGCATTTTTTTTTTAATTTCCCCATTTTTACCCAGAGTTTTATTATTATCATGAATATCAAACTGTACAAAAATTGGTATTCTGGCATAATAAAACTGCGTTTGTAGTTTTTCTCTCTAAGTCAGGGGTTTTAAAGGACCTTGTAATTTCAAAGATCTGATTACTTAAAAAAAATATTCAAACAAATGCAATGCAATTAAGAATAATAATATGGGTACCAAATGAAAGATAAAATTCTGTGGATTTAAGAATATAGGAATTTTTTTTGCTTTACGGGGATGAATGGGTATTGCCTTTTTAACTAATTTAATTTTTTTTAAGCGAAATTCGAGGATGTGGTCGAGTGTATATTAGCCCCTACGATCTACACTTTCAATACTTACTTATCCTTAAGCACCAAAAAATATAATTTGCCTTAGTTCTATAGATTTTTCTCTTTAATTTGATGCCCACACGGTTTTTTTACATTGCACTAAATTTTTTAAAATAATATTTTGCAAATTTCAAAGTCCTTTAAAAATCCTGGCGTTAAAGAGAAAAACTGTAAACACAGTCTTCCTATATTTGGCTTAAGGTTTCGTGATTTATTTGGGTGTAAAATTGGCTGTAGCACGGTGGAATTATGTAGTATGTATTCGAAATGCAGGTTTCATCTTTATAAATTATTAACCGCCTAGTTTTGTTCACAACGTTTTTCCTTAAATACTGTAATATCTTCCCTGGCTCGTCGAAATGGAAATGGAACAGTGAAACTAAACTAAGTATATTTTTATATTCTAGGAATAGATTTGCAGATTTGAGCTAAAATTATAAGGTATTTTTCTACTCCAATTCAATGTACGTAAATATTTAAGTTCATATTTGTTTGCGTTATAATAATCTAATTATTTAATTTATTTTGATATTCTTCAAAAAAACTATTTTATGCTATTTTGTATGGCAATGAAACAATTTTTTTTTAGCTATTTTTAGCTTGTTTTTTAAGAATTTTGCTATAAGCGTAAGTTTTCTGGTAACACTGCTTCTGACTACAACATTCTCTTTGCCTTACAAACGTTAAACTCCAATTTTTGGGGGGTGGGAATTGAATATAACTACCATATGTTTGATAATATTGGAAGAAATATGTATTATGTTTTTGTTTTTGGGGTAAAATCAGAGTGAGTCCTTAGAGATTCCTTGATTTCACATCCTTTTAGTTTAGAGCAAAAGCTTTGCGTCATCAGTGGTGAATTGAATAGCTGTTAGCGAATTGAACAAAGATTTTCTTTTTGTGAAAAAATTCCAATTATACAAAAATGAAGTAATATTGTACAAACAAGTGATTGTATCGACATACTATGTACATATGTGTACATAGGCAGTGTTTCAATTTATCAAGTGATTCTGTGTGACTTGAAAATAAACTAAAGAGAAGTGTATTTATAAAAAGTAAAAATTCTCGCAGTACAAAGGGGAAGATAAGCGTTCAGTTATTAAATACAGGCCGACAGTGAGCCAATACACAATTTTCAACCATGAAAATTCCAATTTTCATAATAGGTAAGTCAGAAGAATTTTGTTTAAATAACAAAAAAAGGCGACATAAAATATGCATGCAAGAAAATAATAGGTAAAGTAAAAATGAAAGTCCATGTTAAGTTCCCAGTAGAAATTTTATGCATACGACATCGCTGTTGGTGGCATGAGCTTACTGCTGTGTATACATGCCAGTATAAATGAACCTTCATTTCCATTTAACACGTGTGGTTTCTCAGAGCGTATGCATACTCTAACCATACACTTGTACTACTGCTATATGCATATGGCTGCATTAATCTTTCAAACATACAAAAATGCATTAATGGAACAGTATTAAAGTATTCTTACAAGATATGTATCCCCGTATGTAAATTGCTACTTTTCTGATACATTTTAATGTACGGGGACATACCAAAAAGTAGGATTTACATATGCAAATGCATATCTTATAAAAGCTCGTAAGTGCTGAAAATATTATCCCACAACACGTCCGTGCACTACATTTTTTGTACGAGACTGAATATATGTATTACAAAAATTCCACTTCAAATTTNTGCTACTTTTCTGATACATTTTAATGTACGGGGACATACCAAAAAGTAGGATTTACATATGCAAATGCATATCTTATAAAAGCTCGTAAGTGCTGAAAATATTATCCCACAACACGTCCGTGCACTACATTTTTTGTACGAGACTGAATATATGTATTACAAAAATTCCACTTCAAATTTATCAAGAAATGTACTCAAAACCATGATAAAAACATAGCAAGGTAGAACCGTTCTCTCAATTTGTCGGCCATGATTTTTTTTTGAAGTTTGCCAACATTTTAAAATCATATAAAAGTGAAAATAAAAAATTGAAATTGTTCGAAATTGTTGTTGCTTGAGATTAAAAATGAAAATGTGTGTGTGAGTTTGTGAGTAAATTTAAAAATTAAATTGTTTGGAAACGTCATGAATTTTAAAAGAGACTCTCAGCGGTTCTACCTTACTATATTTTTATCATGCTCAAAACAACAAAAACGTGCGCCCGCTTGAATTCGCTAGAATTTGAATTTATTTGTGGAAATTTATGACTATGCATGAATTGTTCACACAGATCCACTCGTACAGCTTGCATACTTCATTAATGCATACAACCGATTTCTAGTGGGTTTTTATATGTCCGTATATATGTATATATTAGCTTATTTAACTGTGTGTGTGTTTACTGCATTCACATATACATACATACTCAAGTATGTCCCTGCAAAAATCGCGACTACTCCATGCATGCGTGTAAAGAGTACTCCCTAAGGACCAAAGAGTACTCCAAAATTAACCACAATTCATATAAAAAATATGGTCCAATTAACATTGCGATGTCCTAGGGCAGGACCATATACTCCATCCCTGCATTACATCAGAGTAGCTCAAAACTACTCCAACATATTAACAATGGGCATTGTTGTTATATTTTTTCGTTTGTACACGCTTTTGTTCTTCACTTCTCAAATGCTTTTTCGAAATTAATAAAAACCAAGACAAAAATTAAAAATTACATGTTGCCTCTGACGGTATTCGAACCCGAACATGCTGGGAGCTAAGAACTAACAGCGAGCATCTCTACACGTTCAGCTACAGCCAGACATGCAAATGTGCTTTCAAATGCTCNTAAGTACATTTCTTGATAAATTTGAAGTGGAGTTTTTGTAATATTTTCAGTCTTGTACAAAAAATTTAGTGAACGGATGTGTTGTGCGATACTATTCTCCGCATAAATGGGCTTTTACAAGATATGCATTTGCATATGTAAGTGCTACTTGTT
>NW_016166689.1:0-23478 GCF_001687245.7 Rhagoletis zephyria | reverse complement strand
ACTAATGCATGAAAATCCTAACCTCAAAAAAATCACCCGTTACAAGAATATATGTATGGTTATATGCACTCATACTCATATGTAAATGAGAGGTTGGGCTAATAGCAGCCGGAGTTCAAGTACAAATTTTTCATGCACATAAAAATCATTAAAATTTACTTTTAGTTTCTTAATGCTATTTAAACATTGACGATTGCTTACTCTGAACACTAAAAACTAAAAATAATGCAGTAAAATTGAATAATATTTCACAGCTAAATGGATTGCATCACAATTTAGAGCTTGGGTAGCAATGAGAAAAATATAGTAAATTAAAATAAATACAAATTAAGAAATATATAGAAAAAATTGCAAACATTCAAATCTCAATGCAGTAATTTTTTTTTCATTTTTTTTTTACAGAAAAAGCAAAACGGTTAACAATATTGGCTAAATACTTTAGAGCGTGCCAAATTAAGTGCCTATGGCAACTTTTTGAAATGTCGTGATTTTGTGCACTTTAACATAATTCAATCGTGCTTGTTGACTAGACCAATTTTAAGAACCAATCAATTTTCAAATTTTCAAAACAAATTTGTTTTAATAACAATTTCAAGATTTTTACGTTTTAATCTCAATACTATTTTTTGCTACAACGGCGATTTTGGCGATTTTGCAATTGTTCGATTGGAGGTTTTGCAAAAACATCGACGATTAGTGTGCACAAAGTACACCAACAAAAATCCTAAACATTTTTTAAGAAATATTTTCTCTTTTTTTAAAATAATAGATCAATGAATATTTGCGCCTTCTCAGCGAAGAGACTTGCATTGCGGAACTAGTTCGGAAGTAAATAGCAGTAGTACGTAAACCTACACCGTCTTCACGATTGCCATTGCTTTCTATAAAATTTGGTGCGCTTCTAAACAAATGGTAATCCAAGAAGCCAAAATGTTCACTGAATAATTTTAGTTAAAAATTTCTTAAGGTAGGAAATATTTATTCACAAAAGTTTTTTAAAGATTTTTTTTGGCATTTTAATTGAGTGATAGCCATTTCCCTCTTCTTAATAAATAATTTCACTCACTATTGTCACTAAAAAATTTTCTCATAAACAAAAAGGCATTAAGTATTTAAACAAAATACCACGCGCTAATGTTAATTCAGAAAACCGCCACTAATGCTTTCCGTTTCTATGCAAATATTTAATCTTCAATAGATTGCCGCACCATTTAGAAATTGCCACGAATTACACTTAATAAATAACTACACTTACCGCAGCAGTGTCAACGACAATTGCTTCTGTTGTTGTTATTGTTTTGTAGCTGAAGTAGCGGTACTTGACATTGCCGCGCTAATAACTTAATTTGATTTCTCTAATGTATAGATATATGAATAGCGCAATTTCCTTACAAATGCGCAATTAAGTTAGAGCAGCCGCAAGCCAAAGAAGAAGAATGCAGAACAAAAATAACAAATAAAATAAAAGAAATGTGCATAAAAAAAAATAAAAAATGCCATCAGAGCAAGCGAATGGAGAAAATAGTATAAACTTGTAATAATCAATTTCCGCATGCTTGACTGCATTGCTGACACATATGCACTATGCACTCGTACAACAGCAGGCCAAGCTACTAAGCGGCTAGGCGGCCAACAGCCGATAGATCAGTGCACGGACTTTATCACTTTATTGGTAGATTTACCAACTTTTTAACTGCATTTTACTTTCTATCATTTTTACAAACAAAAGATAAAAATCTACTAATATTATCCGAAATACATCGATTCCATCGAATATACTTAAAAAAAAGTTAAATCTGGCCATAAGAAATTTGAAAGTGAAAATGCATTTCTATCAGCTGTTTATACAAATGTTTTTCTTTTGCAATACGTTTTTATGGGGGATTTCAAATATAATTTTAGTAATGAAATTTTGAAGTGTAGACTAATTGGTGGAGCCCCTTTTTCAAATAATACAGGTACTGAATCACGGCATCCGCGATCGAATCAAATTCGGAAAGAAATTTCTTTTCAGGTTACGGAATTTGGTAGGGAGTTGGCTTTTTCAATTTAAATTGAGTAGTCCACTTGCAAAGTACGCTATGTAAAATTTTTTCGATTTTTAGTTTTTGGTGGATTACGTACCAGTATTTAAAGTAGTTTCATGTCCACTAACAACACAATGCAAAATGTTTTTATATTCTAAAAAAAAAATATCATAAAATGTTAAGTCTTCTTCCAAAAGTCGCTATCATACTCATTTATAAACTTTCAAAAGTATCTATCTTCTGATGAACCTAGAAAACGGCTTTAGGTCGTATAGACTGTTAATGTTATCTTATGTCATGGTATGTTATGTTATGATTTTATAAGGCTCTTATTTATCCAACTTTTCAGGTAATAATAAAAAAGATTCAATTTAAATGTTACTTGTTGTCGTAGTCGTTTTTTTCAAATTTACGGCCTTCTATTATAAAATCACATATGTAACGCTGTTTGCAAGTGGACTACTCAATTGTTTTTACGAGAAAACAGATATAATTTTTTCTCATTCAATTTGAATAGAGTTTCATTCATACGTTTTTTTGTTGAATGTTTTATTGGCTTGAAATAGATTTTTTGTTGTTTTATAAAAAAGTACAACCTATCCCAAGGTGAATTCATAAAAGGTGATAGCAGGAGTACAAAATCAAGAATTACAATAACAAATTGTACGCATAAAGACATACGCCTAGATTTACCCTTTTTAAATAAAAACTATCTAATCTTGTTTCTTAAAAACATACAATCTACCAACTGCTACTATTTTTTGTATTTATGTGAAATCTACCACTATTATGTAATTTTTATGAAGTCCGTGCACTGCGATAGATAGCCAAAAGACGTCTGCGGCTGTTGTTGACTGATGTGTTGCCGCTGTTGCTGCGAAACAATTCTCGTTGAACTGGATTTGGATTTGTGTTGACAGCAAAACGGGCAGCAGCAGAACATAAAGTGGAGAGCATTTTGATGGACAGCTATTTGAAATGATGCCAACAGGTGCTACTGCCAACGGGCGATTGATGTATAGCGATTTTGCGGGCCTCCGCATGCGTATGAAAGAGTGTGTATTGTGTTTTGTGTGCGTGTGTGTGTTTGTGTATTTGCGTGCTAGAAAATAATATCTTTGCAAGAATGCGAATCTCGTATTTGTGCCTATGGGAAATCAGTTTACAACACGCAACCATAAACTGCATTTGTATAGTTGGCTGTAATTATTTAAAATTTATGCATAAGAAAAGCCTCACGAAAATTGGCTAGTAAACAAAAGAGTGAATGAACTGTAGTAACTGAAAAAGCCAAACACAAACACAAACACAAAAAAATAATAACAATAAACACAAAAAAATCGCCATTAATAGATAGTTGTCATTTGGCTGCTTACTGCGGGACATGTTTCATCGGCAACATGTTGCGCGTTCAAGCACCCGCTTCATTAAGAGCAACATGTTACTAAGTACGTCGACTAACTGCCGCAGCAACTACTCAAATCAAACATCGAACTGCGCCAAATTGACAAGTTGTCCACAAGCAGTGGCTAAGCCTTCACATGTTCGAGCATACAGCACTGACTGTCACTTAATTAACGAAAATACGCACAAAATTGATAAAAAAAAAACGCTGTGTTTTTTTTTTGCGTATGAACTTTGATAATAATTGAGGTTTTAAATGATTTTGTGCGACTTTACTTTTGTGTTTTTTGCGTTTGTTTCATATCATTTTTTATTTTTTTTTTTGTAGCTGCTATTCGTTCAGTTTACAACTTGTCCGCACAATTGATTGCTTAGCTACGTTGCCGGATTTAAGTGTTTGCTGCATTTTGAGTGAATTACTTGTAGATTGTAGTGGCAAGTGACAGCGGCTATCGACAGCTAAAAAGCGGTAAGCAACTGCAAAGTGGTTGATGACATTAAAGTTGCAATTGCCGCCATAACATTCATATGGAACAACGAAATTTTTTTTGTTTGTTCGTTTGTTTTGATGAGAACATCACTGCTTACTGTTTGACTGATAGCCACTGGATTAAGTGCATGCATATTTTTTTTTTAGTATAAATTGGATGAGTGTACAGATGTTAGACTAGTTTTTCCATTAAAGTTAAAATGCAGGCATGTTTAGCTCGTACAAGGGCGCTCAATGATAAAGTGAATTTTTTTAAATTTATCTGCGCTCATAAAAGTAGTTTTTCTTTTGTACCGAAAACCAGAAATCCCAACATAAAAAAGAAATAAATAAAAAAACAAACAAATTGGTATAGTAGCGGTCGCCTCTCGACAGGCAATGGCAATCCTTCGAGGGTATACTGCCATGAAAAACAGCTTCTCAAAAAAATACAATCGACGTTCGGAGGTGGCGTAAAAGTGCGGGTTTCTGAACTTTGTGTGACCACATCAAGGCAAACGCCGCAAATCGGAGGAGATGCTCGGCCAAACACTTATATATGTGTAAGCGCCAATCTATTAGTATTATAAATCCACACGTATATAGAAGATTGTTGGGTGTTAAGCACTCAGTATGAGTTTTGCCCACCTCCAACTCGTCGTAGCCCCCCGGTAATTTCTGATGCTAAATTTGACAGCTGAAGATGAGAGTTTCATAATTAGTTGTGGAACCTCTTGCATTTTCGCGAGTTCTTCTGTATGACGCTGACTGTATATGATGAATTATTGAAACATATGAAAAAATACGATTACTGTAACTGCTATACCGCACTGTGTGTACATTTATACATACATACATACATATATATATATTTGTATATATTAAATAAAGTTCCAAAGGTTTTGTAACACATTTACCCAAAAACCAATGGACCGATTTTGATGAAATTTTCACAAATTTTGAAACATTTGTGGAACATGTTTAGGTTTTGTTTGTTCGCTCTCCGATAAATGGATCCATAGTTATGGCAAAAAATGTGATAAAAAAAGGAATGTGATAAAGAAGAAGCTCCACATCTAAGGAAAAACAACAACAAATAGAATAATTATATCTCTAATTTTTCACTGTAAACTCCGGATGATTTAAAACTTAAAAATGGAGAGTTGCCACTTATTTGAAAAATTTCGATCAAAAATTAAATACAATGTATTACAATTTGGATATCAAACTAATGAGGTTTAAGAGAGCTTGATGGAATATATTTTTGAAAAGAGTTTAATAACTATATACGTTCACCTCTGATTTTCATACAAATGTCCATTTTATTTGACTGAGCCACAGCAAGGAGAGGCTGGGTAACTCTACTTTATTTAAAAAAATCTGGATGTAAGGGTGATGAAAATTAACTTTGATCCAGGAAGCAGCATTTAGCGAAAGTCAAAGTGAGAGCATGACCGCCGAATACTGTCAAACCAACTGTGCAGCTTCGTCTGCATAACTCTGGCCAACATAAGTCACATAAGTACATATGGAAGAACTTACAAAAACATGTTTCGACACGCCCAAATTTAAAGGAAAAAATTGTGTTGAATAAAAAAGTGATGTGAACTTTCATACGAATGATCTGGTGGCTACTACCGGCCAGGAGATGGTAATATTTAAATAAAGGGTCTAGAGGTCTCTTAAAAATTTTGTCTATGCTTCTAATAGCTAAACCTGCTTAGAGTTCATTCTCAGAAAGTTATTGAAAACCTCGTGCACTATTATTATGGAACGGGTGTTTCCATTAAGGCCATTTAGCATTAAAGGGCAGATAAATTTAAAACAAATACTTGAGAAATCGGCCCTTAATTTACGCTGTGTGCTCAGTGCACATGAAGAACTAAAAATTATTCTATTCATGGAAACTGAAGAACATTACTTTATAGAGCTTAGAAAAAGTGGGAACAACTGTTATTTAAATATCCACATCTATACGCTGTTACCCATACATATATTTTTTTAGATGTAATTGTTATTATTAAGTATGGTAAATGCATTCGTCTAAGACTTGCAGTAAATGAGTTTATTCAAAGGAGCAACGCCTGCATGAAACCGGCTACAACATGCAACCTACAAGATGTCAATGCTCCATAACTTACTTACATACATACATACAAACATACATGACTCAGACAATTTTATATTACTTTTATGGGTTATTTAACAGCTTTTTTATAATCTCTTCTATATCTGCATTCATGTTATTCTTCATGCAAAATTACTTCCCAGGGCAATGCTCTGGAGAGATATCCAGTTAATAACAGCAATAAAAAGCAGATCGAAAAAGGTGAAACAGAAAAAAAACTGCACGGGCCAACATCTTGGCATGTGAAAATTTCTGACAGCGAAGGTGATCGTTTTGATGTTGCATTGGTTGCATGTCTGTCAATCGGGCAGCCTAACCTAATACCTAATATACCGACGATGCATGCATATATCTACATACATATTTTTTTTTTGTATGTCCTTACATAAGTACATTTGACGGTTAGTAGATACTTATTCATGGTTTAATTCAATATTATGATGTAATGCAATAATGCAATTTTAGCGAACTAAATTATTAAGAGTGTTTCTTCACACATAAGTAGTGGGATCTTAAAAGAAAAGCTTTACGCTGCTATTAGAAAAACCTAACTATGGAGCTATGAAAAGCGGATTCGGGGCTGAAAATAAAGAAAACCTTCAAGTACGGAGATGCTAATTTGATAGCGTGATAGCGTGCATGCATTAACCCTTTGAGGAATACAGTGGGTGGGAGATGTATGTATGCCTGAACACGGGAAGTGAAGTGTACGCCACCCAATTTATGAAAAGGGAAACCCCACCAAATGCGCCAACTAGCACGGGATCAGCCTTCTGAGCATCGGCTATAAGTCGATCTGGCATATTATGCGAAAGGCTCTAAAGCTCACCGTCAACGAGGCGATTGGGTCGCATCAGTGTGCCTTTAGATCTGATAAGTCCTCCATAAGAAGCTTTTCACTATTTATATGTCAAATAATGGAAAAGATGAACGGATACAGAACCGGTATAAACCATCTATTCGGTCATCCCAAAGCCGATGTGGACAACGCGAAAACCAACTAATAAGGACCTTCTTTTCATATTGTACTACTGAAATAATAAAATTCAATATTTTTTATCATATTACAATAATAATCCACACTAGTGAACCCGCATGGCATTAAAACTCCCCAAAATTGAATTTCAAAAACTTAACAAAATATTCCAAAAGTCGGAGTTATAAGAGATCCGAGTGACATATTTCATCTAAAACCGTGTAGTTGTTTCTGAGTGAAGTGCAGTCTCGCATAGTGCATGTATTTAATTTCATGAAATCTCAAATCACCCTATACCGATGAAAAAATTTTTAGTTAAAAAAAATAAATAAATAAAACCGTATCAAACATCAACAGGCTAAGGGCTTTAATTCGACCTCTCATTTTTGAAATTCCTTTTCAAAAGTATTTTCAGAGTCAAATCTTATTAAATCTTTTTCGTCTGACATTGTCATTCACTAAACTGATGAATCAATTTGAATTTAATTGTTCGAACTAATGGCAACCCTCCTAAGTAAAAGTCAGGTCAGTCGTTTGATTAAGGTATTTCCATATTTCATATACTTATTGTATTAGTTAACTGAGTTAGACCTTTCAAACAGGTGGCAGCCCTCTTCGAAAGTATTTTGAAACTTAATCCTTGTTAACTCTCCTTCGTCGTACATTGCGATACATATTTTAATTAACTGATAAATTAAGTGGAATTTAAGTTTTCAAACATGTGGCAACCCCGCTAAATACAATTCAGAAATGAAAATTGAATTAATTCTTTCAATTTAATTTTTTAAATAGGTGGCAACCCTCCTCCATCACCTCAAAAATATTCTTAAAGTTCAAATCAAAGATTTCTTAACATTCCTTCATTTGGCATCCATGTTTTTATATTTCATTACTGCTTTCTGAAACCCCTTTGTTTGCCACCCACGTGGTGATACATATTTCTCTTACCTAATATGATTTTTTTTTGACAGGTGGCAACCTTCCTATAGTTCAGCTAATAAGCAAAGCCCTCCAAAACCATTTCGGTTGATACCCATTTTGTTATAGTTGAATCATTTGTTTAAATAATTTGAATATATTTTCAAAAAATCGAAACCTCATTGCACATCTAAAATCCAAGCCTTTTAATTTGACACCTCACTTCGGAAGATCGTTAAATAATTTGAGTTAAAATTATCAACAGACGGCAGCTTCTTTCGAAAAACAAAAATCAGTTTGCACATTTACAGACCAAGCGCTTTAATTTGACATCTCATGTTTAAAAATCGCGCGGACGGTGCAGATCTTTTGTCCTCGTCAAAGAATCCCTTCGCGTGTGTTTGTGTTGGGCCGAGCTTATCCCTCGATTTGTGGTGTGCGCCTTAATGTTGTCACACAAAGGTGAGAAACGGGTTTTCATAGCAAAAATAGGCTCGCAGGTTTGCCATTGCCTGCCGAAGGGCGACCGCTGTTAAGAACGAAACCTTTTTTCTATATTTTTTTGATGCTGCTTTGACCAGGGTTTGAGCCCAGGCCATGCGGAGTGGCAGCGTGCACTGCTTACCACTACACCACAGCGGCCGCATTAAACGTAAGAAAATAATGATTGTCGCTTCGTTAAAAAAAAAACATATTTAACTTGAAAATTTTCAAAAAATTTTAAATTCGAGAAGATGTAAAACAATTTTTTCAGAAGCAAGAAGAAGATTTGTCTTCAAAAATAACTAGTGTTCGCCCAGCTGTTGTAATTCAACCGGTAAAATCAAGATGAGTTGAATTGAGTTGAGTTAATGAAGTGAAGTGAGTTTAGATAAATTAAGATGGGTTATTAGGGTGAGTTGAGCTGAGTTAATATTACTTCAGGTGAGACAAGGTAAGTCGAGATGAAACAGCATTAGTTGGTGTGAGATTAGAAAAGGGGAGTTACATAACATAGCACAACATAATGTATTATAACATAACGTAGTTGAACATAACATACCATAAGATAACATGGCATAACAAAACATTCCATAACACAACATATCACAATTTAACATAACATAGCACAGCATAACATACCATAAAATAGCATAAAAAACATATCATAACATAACACAACAGAGCATAAAATAACACATCTCTTTATCTCTATCACTTTCTCCATCTCTATTTTAGTCTTCATTTTAATTTTTATTATTACCTTTATATTATATGTATGTATATGTATATATTTATATTTTCATTTTTATCTTTATCTTTCCCTTTACATTTACCCAGATCTTTATCTTCATTCACCCACCATTGCCATTATATAAAATATTTAAATTTGCCTTCCCCTTTTATCTTCATCTTTAGGTTTCTTTACTCTTTTTTTAAATCTGTGCCTTTGTGCTTTTCTTCTTCTAAATATCCTATTTTGACGTCTCCCTTGCATGAATCTTTATGCTCCCAGCTTCATTAATATGGAAGTTATGACAAAAAACCCAATATCTGAAGAATCAGCTGTATGGGAGCTGTTTTATGTTATACAAGTAGTCCGTCGACAAATGATTAATACATTATAAAATACATCCGTTTTCCAAATTTCAGTCAGATATCTTGAAAATTAGAATAAAAAGTAATTTCATGTTCACTTAATTTATGCTAAATACTCGTCGATTTAAACTTCTATTAAGAAAATTGCTAACATACTTATGTGAATACATACATACATATGTACATATATCCCTAAAGCTTGCGGCAAGTTTGCTGCTTAAGTCTTTTGATTTATGCTTATTTTCCAAGTCCAATTACAACTTTTAAGATCGCCCGCCATTCAGTGCTTTAACATTTTTGCACATATTTATGTGGTATGTTCATTTATTCTGCAGTAAATGTCAATATTAACTGAATTGACTTGTGAGTCATTTAGGAGAGCAACAACAGCAGTATGACAGTAGCAATAACCACAGCAGTTAGCAAACGTTTTAAAGCATTTTCTCTAAGAGCAATATTTGCGTTTTGTATGAAGTTGAAGTTGCGCGTGGGCGCGAAAAACCAGTTGCGACCAGAAGAAACCACCCACCAGGTTAGTTAACTTGCCAATGGACTAAGCGCGGCTGACACAGGCACAGGAGAAAACCAGCTGGGCCGCAAACGGCATGCGCATCCGCAGCAGTTTTGCGCAGGCGCGCTGCTTTAGTAGAACGTTTCATATTTAATTGTTCTCGTTGCCCGCAATGATTGTGCTGCAATTCTAGGTAGAGCACAGTACTGCTGCTCTGCGTTGTTGTTGTGAATATTGTACATAAAGCGCACACAAGCGGCGCATTTGCGCTTTGCCAAATATACTATATATACACAGCAAATAATCAAAGCGGCACTTTGCATTTGTGGTGTTGTGCTGTTGGAAAGACGGCGCAAGTCGTAGAGCTTCCCGCTAAGCGGCTTATCAAGATTGCAGTGAAGAGGTTCGCTTGCGAAATTAAAGGAAATAGTTTTTTTTGCTTTTTGCTTTTAGGAAAGTTTTTAATTTCTTTTTTCTTCGTTTGTTGTTCTTAAGGATTGTTCATTTCTTACCTCCGGCACGGTGACCTCATAGGGTGTGTTCATGAAGCGCGGCGCATTGTCGTTGACATCAGATACGCGCACAATAATCGGAATGTTGCGTCGCTTGTTTGTTGCACGAATGGTGCAGGAGACCTGTGGTGCAGCGAAATGAGAATGAAGAAAAACAAAAACAAAAACAAAATAAAATAAAATATATATTAAATAAACAAAACAGCTAGTAACCACACACATACAAACACACTCGCACACATATCCTCACGCACACGAAGTCACAGGTAGTTATTTATGTATGTTTGTATGTATCATAATGGCGGAATAAGATGTACTTAAAAAATTGTTTCGCTCCACGCCAAATCGCAAAAACTAAAGCAGCCATAAAATGCTTGCATATTTGTTTATTAAGCGTTTTTTTGTGTGTTACTGCAACTGGCGTGCAACTGTAAAATTTTTCCATAAAAATTTGCATTTCACCAGGAAAAATCTCACAGCGGCAGGCCAGCGTGAGCTTGTTCGATTTTGTTTGCTAGTTTTTTGTTTTTTATTTATTTTTTGTTCGTTGGTGTTTCAATAGCGTTTTATGACCGCTTTTGCACATCCCTATCCATGCTTTAATGTGTGTGTGCATAAGTAAGTGAGTATGGGCAAGGCATTCATTCACCACAAGCGTACCGCCTTTGGTGCACCGAATTGCATATGTTCACACAAACACACTCTCAACAAACACAAACTTGTGCACACATGCTGCTTCCCCAGTTTGCCTTTACTCAACTCATAACTTAGAACACACAGAGCACAGATGTCGTTGCACTTAAATACTTACCTGAAAGACAATGTGACTCAGATTCTCCTCATCGCGATCGAGCGGCTGCAGCAGCTGCAGTTTCTTGCCTTCGAGCAGGAATGTTGGATTCCCCTTTGGGAAGACTAGATCCAGTGCAATTTCCGTGTAGGGATCACCGTAAATTGGCAATTCTGGCGGCGTGGTTTGTTGGCCAATAACTGTAAAAAACATAAATAAACGATGCAGTAGCAGTTAAACAAATAAACAGATAGACAGACAAGTAAGAACAAGAAAAATTGTGAAAATAAATCAAAAAGTAGAGGTCAAGTAAGCAAACGTTGTCTTCGATTGTGCAGATGATTTCACATTTTGCATGGCAGATATTATTTAATACATACGCTTGGGGTGCTGATTAGTACTCTTCCCTTCATTAATTACCTTTGCACCTAGCTATATATATATGAGCAAACCTCACGAGTGGCCAGAAACAAAAAAAAAAACTAAAGCGTGGGTGAAGGTTTCAGAATGAGCCTGCAAAAAGGATTTTCGGCCATTATTTTTCTGTTAAATTATTCTTGGTTTCTAACGGGTTGCTTCTATTTTTATGTGCACCAAATTGCTAAGACCACAGTGTTAAAATGTTAGCTCTGCCTTGAAGACGGAGGAACTTCAAAGCACATTCCCTGTGAATGTGAATAACAAAAATTCGTTAAGTTTTTGCCCACATTGGATACCTGAACCTGAGGCGTTAATAATTTAGTCGACTTATGAAACGAGTAGCTGACATTTTGTGATACTATACCATTTTTACTATCTTTTTTTTCCTTACTATAATATTTTAGGGTCAGCTTAAATGACGTTCTTTGAGCTGACTTCCGCGACTATACATATCTGGTAACATTCAGTGGTTCATCATACGATGGGCCATTAAAAAATGGTTCAATAAAAGCAATTTTCCACCCGGTAACATAATATGAGCTTTCCACCCAAGCAGCAACCGCATCCCAATACTTCGGTATGATTTTTCATGTGCAGTTTATTTGGCTTTTCTTCGGAGTGTTAAACAAATATTATCGCCGCTTCATGAGTGGTATGCCATTAGTAAATAAAAAGCCGCTATATTAATGCGGCTTATGCAGCGCTAAATTCTATGTGGACTCCTTTATGATTTTGCCAAGTGAATGCTATACCGCAGCAGGAGCATCAGAATTGGGCAATATTTGTTGAATTTACAGCCACCATCGACCATTTTTAGTAGCTAAAAATGAAGCCGCATATTTAATGGTCCATAAAAAATGGAAAAGCACATGAGTATTTAATTATGAATTTGGCGGCGGCGGCGGCGGCGGCAGGCAGTATTACTTTTCTTCGCTGTGCTAAAGCACTTGATTGTGCTTTTGTTCTCATGCGGAAGTTATAAAGTTAAAAAATTTTTGCATTTAATTTTTGTTTTTATTACTTTTGTAGTTGCTAAGTGCATCGCATGAAAGTAGAAGCCATTAACGGCTTACGTGTTTATTATGACTTTTAGCACAGCGATAGATAACTAACGGTATACAATTTACTTTATGGCCGCAGCTTGCTGTTTCGTCAAAAGGAATGCTGAACCCTTTTTGAAATATGTGAGTAATTGGTATAATTAGATAAATATATCACCAGGTGCCGTTAGATTTTGAATGGAAAAAATCCATTATTAAAGTCTTATGCTATGGAAAAATCCATCTAAGCAGAAGCAGATATGTAGTCAGTCTTTTCAGTCAGGTTTTATACCAGACCAGATTTGAGAGAAAACACCGATAAGAAAGCGAGTTTAATGGCCATTTATGCCGAAAGGTCCCGCAGGTTAGCGGTAAATATTTTTATTAAATATCATATGAAAGCGACTAGAATGGAATAAAGCCTCTTTATGGTCGTCACTGCTCTGAAAAAGGAGCAGAAAGAGCGTTTATTCTGTGTCCGTCAATGTACAAAAAGCTTATCTTGCGTACGTGTTACGTGGTCAATTCTAATTTAGTGCTTAAAAAAGCTTCGTTTGAGTTTTATTTTTTAGTCCTTAGTACAATCGCATTACAAGCTTTGAACTATCACTAAAAACAAGCAATTACTTTTTCTTAAAATTTCAGACCTTTTACTAGATTTATTTATTGATATAAATTGAAGTAAAAGGTCTGCCCTTTAACTGGGCCTTGACACGGTATTAGAGTACTGTCCCACCGAATGTTGTCAAATTAAAGTTTGTTGTATATGTAAATGTTTGTGGAACCAAAATGTTCAGATCTATGAAAAGTACCGTAGCATCTAAGAAGCAGAAAAGTCGAATGAAAGTCCGGCCATATTTTCTGTACCCGCTTGGGGATGTATGTACTTAATTTTAACTAGTGTGGGTCGCACAGAGGCATACATAAAAATGAGCAGGAAGGTAAATTAGCGACAGAAGCAATGGCCATAGTTAAGATAAGATAAGCATCTGCCTGAAAAATACCATTGGAAGAGTTTATAGGATTTCCGCAGGCCAATTATTTTTTTAGAAACTATGATTTAATGAAATATTAACAATACTCTTCCAAAGAAAACATTTACGTTAATTGTTCCGACAAGAAGTAGTTTGCCTTCTGCTACAAAAAAAAAAATCGATGATAAGCTAGCAGCTCTGCAAGGAACGTACATAGGTGTGTAAAAGAATATCCAAGTTTCGAATCTGTGAACCGAGGGATTCAATTTAAACTCGGAAGTAATGGGGCAATCGTACTAGGAGCTGTCCTTGCAAAAATCTTACCTCTAGTATTGGAAAAAAAATGGAGTGGTATAAGAGGATATAAAAATGTATGTACAGGTAAAAGTCTCCTTCAGTCGACCCCACTTTATGACTCACAACCTCTCTAAAATACCATTAAAAGGTGTCGATTTTTATTAACTATAAGCTATATACTCTAATGAAAATTAACACCTTTTTATGAACGCTATCCTAGTTCAATTAGGTATTTTCCCAAACTCTGGACATCACACTATTCTATTACTATATTTTAGCAACTGCAGTCCTTCTCTATGGCCTACGGATGAATTCTGCTTTAATTTCCCATTACATGTTAATACTCCTTTTTATTCCATTTATCGTTCATCTAACCAAACTCCTCCTTATTCTACTACCATAACAACTTACCATTCGTGCCACACAATTATAATCATTATATCAAACACCTAAACTAAAACTAAAATCACAACTTGTAACAAGTAGCAACAAGAAGCGCTCAAAAGCAGAGGAATAAAAAAAAAATGTGTGACTAGGAATGCTAGTACATACATACATGCATACGTACTAGGAATGTTAATCCCGAGATCCCGGGATCCCTTGTTTTTTAAGTCCCGGAAATCCTGGGATTATTTGCCTAGAATCCCGGGGTTCTCGGGATTTGTAATTAACACTGGTGGCAATAATAGAAACGCTTTATGTTAACCAGTTTTGGCTATATTTCTCATCTTTATTTAACATTAAATTTTTTTTTGATGTGTACCCCAATATATGTACATACATATAATACCTTACGGCAGTCAATTTTGCACAAAAAAAAACGATATATTTGCTAAACCAAAGGCCAAGTATTTCAAAATTGCATTCTTAATTTTTCTCTCTGACGTCAGGATTTTTTAAAAGAACTTTGAAATTTAAAAGATATGAGTAATTCAAAAAATTATTTAAAAATTTCAGTGCAATATATGTACTCAAAAAACTAATATGGATATCATATGAAAGAGAAGATTCTGTAGAATTAAAAACCATTAAATTTTTTGGTGCGTAAGGGACAGCTAGGTATTGAAAATACGGTTTTTTAATTTTGTCCTTGAATATCCTTGAAATTTTGCAAATATTATTTTTGAAAAAGTTATGTGTTAAGGACTAACTTTACTAGCTTAAAAAAGTAAAATAGGTTAAAGGGGTATTTTCAATTCCTATTCGTCCTTATGAACCCAAAAAAAAAAAATTATTTCATTTAGAACCCGTCTTTTTATTTTACATTGCACCGAATTTTTTTAACTAAAATTTGGAATTAAACATATCTTTGAAATTATAAAGTCTTTTTAAAGAAATCATGACGTCAGAGAAATGCCCATTTATATGCGGTAGACTTTTATAAAAAAATGAAAAATTTTAAATAAAAAAAGGAATATAAACAAAACTGGTCGAATTAAGGCGCTTTTGTTTTTTTTTCTGCCACTAGCATATTCTTTGAACTAGAACATAAATTTTTTGACTTAATTTTTTTTTTTGCATCGAGCTTGTTTAGACATACCTTAAATTACTTTATCAGATATGTACACGCTAAAGTATTATTAAATGCATACAAATTTAATTACGGTCTTTCGTTTTGTTGCTTATGAAATAATTTTCACTTTAAATAAATAAAGTACGTTGCAAACCCATTTACTTATTATTTATTATATGGTAGGATAGCTTCTCAAACCATATTAATGCAATTTTTTCATGTTAAGTTGTTGAAAAATAATAAATATTAAATCCCGGGACTGATCCCAGGATTGAACCAACGACATCCCGGAAATCCCGGAATCGTAAAAATCGAAAAAATTAACATCCCTAATACGTACATACCAAACTCAGAACGGAAGAAAATTCGATTGCTTGGCACACAAAAGCGTTTAAGGTAGCACTCGGACAGCAAAAAGTTAGCAAAATTTGAAGAAGATGCCGGAAAAAAAAGCAGTGGCGATTGCTGTCCCAGGAAGAGCGGACGCATAACGCCAAAGGTGCTCGCGTTTTGTTTGTCGACCAAAAGCAGAGCACCAAAAGCGATAAAGAAAATAAAAAAATAGGTATTTGTTAGTACACACCAAATGATAAATAATAAAAACAGATTTGGGGACTCGCTTTGCGTTTGTGCGGAGCGTCGTTGTTGCAACCTTCTTCCGACGAGTAGTACATATAAGCCGGGCGGTTGGTTGATAGCGGTAGGCAGCAGCAGGGCCGGCGAATCCATGTAAACTGTGTTGCTGTCTTTTATTGTTGCGGCTGCTGTGTTTTTTGTGCTGACATTAGTTTTTGCTTTGATTTGGGTTTTATTTTATTTTTCTTTGCTGGCTTGGCTGGTATTTCTTTCAACTCGCTCGCTTTGCAACAACACAACAACAAGTAGGCAATGTAAATGTTGCAATTTGATTGTGAGAAGGGCGATTGTGCCTGCAAAGCGGCAGTCACGGCTGACACACCGAGGATGCAACAAGGCGTAGGAACTGTAATTACCAGAAGGAAAAACGGCAGCATGCAACATGCAATGGGCAACAACCAGCGGACAGCAAACAGCATCGATGGCGTTTAAATGGCGGTTGCCGTACAGTACAAGGGCGGTCCCGACATTCTAACTTTGGACAGTTTGATCGGAACGTTAGTAGCCGTAGAGCTAGCTAGCTGTCTTGTGAAGTGACTGCCACAATCAAGCTAGTGTGTGTGTGTGTGTGTGAATGCCGATGCCGCATAGATTATTATTTCGTGTTACATGCTGCTGATGCATCCTCTTCTTAGCTGCTGTTGTTTGGATTTTATACCGTTTATTTTTTGCAGAATTTTTTTCCCGCCGCTTGCTCATGATTTCATGTTGCACTTGCCACGCTTGTGTTGCACAATTCATTTAATACAATTATGCGACGAGTTGTGTTTCCGTTGATGGCTAGCCAGCGCTGGTGCGGTAACCGATGTGCTGCTGTATATTTATGTCTCCTTCAAGCACATATAAAATCAAATTTGTATGGCCTGCCATGATGGACGTCGGAACATTTTTATGAAGCGCAAATCGTAGCAAATGTAAACATATGCGCACACATCCAATAATATTAATTGTGAATCTTTAATATGTGGCATGCTGCAGGAAATATGAATGCATGCATGTTTGAAGGCATGCAGTACGTTATTAAGCCTTCAAGTATTTCCATTCATACATATGTAAGTATGTATGAGCATACGAGTAAAAATGCGCTCAAATACATTTTGCATGCCAAAGTGTCGAAGCACTAATAGCAAACAAATAATTTCGCACAAATACACATGAACTTGCATCAATGCATGCATAGGCAAGACTCAATTGCAACTTCCTTCGCTGTGTACAAGAACGGTGGTAACTAACTCCTATCATTTGCGAACTGCTCGACTAAAAGAAGCAGCTTATATGTATTTGCGGGGAGACTAAAGACTACATTTTGCCTCAATACAACGTGATAACACGGATATATACTCACACATATGTAAGTATAAAAAATCACAGGTATATTTAGAACTTCCAGCAGCTCGCAACTCCAACTGGCTTTGCATGCGCCATGTCGCCTCTTACCAAGTGAGCTTCCGTGGCATTGTAAAAGAAATTACGCCACAGATCTTAAATTAACAATCTTAATGAGAGGCAGCAGCAGGTACCAGGCTAAGTCTGCGCTTACGGGGAGCGCTCTCGCCTATAACATTGCAAATGGTATTTAGTGTAAACACGAAAGTGATGGTAGCAACAGCGCTGGTGTCGCCGACTAATATTGAAATAATTCTAAAAATTGCTAAGCTGTCAACATCCGATGGATTGGAGTACTTTAGAATGCATAAAAAGGGTAGAGAAATCGATATATCTAGGTAATTTACAAACAAATTGTCCAGAAAATCACAGTTGTTGTTGTTATTGTAGCGGCTACAGCAACACCACCCAGATCAGGTGGTGTCTCAGTCGTTGTCGTCAAGTTCAGCTAACGGAAGATCCAAGAAACGTACGGCCTCTATATAGGGTCTGTCTACAAAGACAGACGCGTTAGCTGTGTAGGGTTTTCCGGGCATTGGTTTGGCTGATCTGCGTCTAGTCTGCTTAGGTATGAGTTCAACCAGCTTCAGTAGCCACAGTGAAGTTGGGCTATTGTGGTCCAGGTCTCCCGAGGCAGACGAAGCTCGTCTCGTCCACGTCCGGTGGTTGTGTGCCATTCACAGATCTGGAGTCTACGTAACTCGAGACTGACTCCTTGTAATGCCGCCCAGGGACGGGGCCAGAGGTTGCTTTATGTGCCTCTGAACTTCGTCTGTCAGTTCGTATAGATGCCTTCTGACATGCCTTGGCAAGGGCTCCTCTGCAAGCAAGTTTCTGTTCGTGTGTCTACGCCTATGGCTCCGTACTAGGAATTACTTGCAGAGCATTGTTTTGCGCTGCTTTATGGGGCGCATTTGCGTCTCGCCATGTAGATGATGTTGTGGCGACGTCAAAAGACGTCCGGTCGCTATTCGAAGTGCTGTGTTTTATACTGTCTGTACCGGCGACCACACTGGTGCTGCGTAATTTAGAACCGGCCGGCCAATTGCCTTGTATGATGACAGCAACGTTTCTTTGCCTTTGCCCCAGGTACTGCCGGCTGGGGACTTGAGGACCTTGTTACGGCTCTGTACTTTGTTGAAAATTGCGGTTGTGTGCGCAGAGAAGGAGAGCAGACTGTCTAAAGTTACTCTGAGTATTTTTGGGTTATTGGGTACCCAGGTCCAACGATACTAGAATAGTTCTCTCACAGGGGCGGATTCGGTTAAGGCCACGAGATATCTGGGTATTTAAGGCGTTTTTGTGCTGTGCACTTTACGGAATCCATGCTAATGCTTCGTTGGGGTCAGGTGGTTTGCATAATACCAGCGCCGTTATGTATCCTGCTGATACGAAGCGAACTGCAGCAGCAGTGACAAATCTGCGGAACTTACATTCACCTAACTCAACGTCGGTTGGTGTGGGGAGGGCAGCGAAGGTGCTTTCCGCAAATTTCGCGAAGCCTTTCCAATCAGCTTTGGTGAAGTTGATATAGGTCCAGTGAACCGCGGATGCAAAGTCGGCTGGTATATCGATCGAGATGACTATGGGTAGATAGTCTGATGCCAAGTTCAGCATAGGCCACCATGATCTGCTGTTTATACGGTTTTTCCCCTCTGAGGAACGCACCTATTTCAGAGTGATATCCTGCCGGGTAGCTGGTGACAGGAGGTATATAAACATTAAATATTTCGAGCTCGACATCGCCTGACCGGATAGAAATACCCTGACATAGAGAACTTCTCATTTCGCATGCACCTATTCACCATCCTATGATTCACAAAAACTTACAGTTTCGAGCCTTTCCTTCTGCGCAAGATTGAGTCAGCGTGGGTATCTGCATATCAAAGTTTCCATAAACATGAAACTAAATTAATTCGTTGTAATATTTACGAAGAAAATCAAATTCCAATAGCGTATAAGTTTCGATGATCATTTTCTTTGTGATTAGCTGATGGGGAGAAGAAATTCGCTGCTCTTAGACTCACTCACCGAAATCATTGTCAAGAGTTACGAAAGTAAGTATGTGTATTTTATGAAAGCATAGAAGAATTGATCGAAAGAAAAAGCGAGAGACTGAAAAGCACGTATGTAAGTGAAAATAAGAGTTATAAGGCTTCATCAAGAGTGTGGTGCAAAAAGTTATCGTTAGTAGGGCTTTTGACCGGATAATGCTACTTATATGAACTCCATTAATATTAGCCATAGCAGTGACACTTCCTAATAACTCCACGGAAAAAACATTTTTTATCAGTGCATAAATTACTGCTTGCCTGACATAATAAACAACGTTAATATGTTAAATACTAAATTCCGCATTAGATGCGCCGCGTTCGAACTACTGTCGCTGCTACAGCAATTAAGGGGATCTTCAACTTAAGCTGTGACTCCATTTCCTAGTCCATTTTCATCTTAATCTTAATTTTCATTACCCCATCATTGGCCCTCTTCTCTGCAGTCCGACTGCATAGCAATTAAGCTCAACGATTACAAAAGACAGCGCCACCAACCAAATTGCCCATTGTAGTCATTACCAAAGCACTGATTCACGGCAGCTATGCAGATGAATCACAAACACAAAATATTATAACTCCAATAGGGAAGACCGATGCTCGAAAGCGCCTAATGACAATGACGCTGCAAACAGTGGCGTCAAACTCATGATGGTCACCGTATTCAGGGACTGTCAGTATGCCAGCCATTAACTGCAACTGGCTGGCTGCTTGCTTTTATTATAAGAACCGAAAAGAATTCATTTTTCTTCCGCGGGTTTATACTATGAATGTACTTATACAAATTTTCTGCTGCGCTTTTGCTCACGCTTGAGCATGCCACATGGTGCCGCATGCAAAAAATTGCAAGCTGGGGAGAAAAAAGGGGCAATTACTTTTTACGTCTCTGCCGAGCATTATGACGCAGCGCAGGAACATTGGCGGCGAAAGTAAGTTGTGCATATGAAAGAAAATAGAAAAGAAGAAAAAAGTTTGCTGGCGGCGCAAATTAATGGTCGCTTGCCGCTTAACTAAGCGTTTATAGCGGCGAGCGCATTATGACGTTTTTATGATACCCGACAGCCAGGCGGCCAGTCAAAAGGGTCATCCCCACTGAATTGGTGACTAGCGAGAGATTTGCGAACGCCAGTTTTGTATTTAGCTAAGCGTCTTTTTGAGTTCTGCTCTTTAATACCGTTTCGTAATGCAACTAGAGCAGAGATGGGCAAAGTGGCTCCTAGGAGCCTTTTGCACTTAGGAACTGGCTTGGCACATTAAGGTGCTGGGTAAATCAAAAGCCAGCAGCCAGAAGGGGGAAGAAGAGGGTATTAAAATTTTTTGTACTCCGACTTTAAATGTATTTTTACACCCCCTTTAGCCTGAAAACTCTGATTTATCTCTTGTGTAGCACTTGCTGGCTTTTTGACTGCTTTAATACCCAAAAATCTGCCCACCGCTGACCTAGAAGGTGCGAAAAATATCAGTAGCAAAATCTATCAAAAACCGAATACAAAATCGATAACAAAGTCGATAAAAAAATCGATAACAAAGTCGATTACAAAATCGATAAAAAAATCGATAACAAAATCGATAAAAAAATCGATAACAAAAGCGATAACAATATCGATAACAGAATGGATAAAAATATCGATAATAAAACCGATAAAATATCGATAACAAAAGCGGTAACAATATCGATAACAAAATCGATAAAAATATCGGTAACATAACCGATAAAATATTGAGAAATCATAAGCTGCTGGAGTACTTTAAAGGCTCACAATTGACCCCGAAATAAGCCAATTTTTACCGTTCTTTTTACGACCGAAATCGAATTTGTTTACTTACAAAAATGTATCTGATGATGGGTTTGGAATTTCATATTTGAAATACCACACTTCTCTTTGAAATTGCCTCATTAGTTCTCGCGCAATAAGCGTTTTCGTGAAGCTCTAAAAATTACAACATTTCAAAATAGCCTCCATATCGAAACTTAGGACGTATTCTACGTCAAAAAAATATAAAATATAAAAAACGGACAAATTTTCACTTGCCACCTGCTAAATTTGATAAAATAAAAATTTTGGTTATTTGAAAACAAATCAATTTTTTCAAACCCTGTTAGCGATCTCTAATAATTTGTTTACAATTTCGCAATTTTCGTGGATGTCTTTAATTTGACCGTATAATAAAACAAAAGGGTACCCGTGATACCGATATCTTAGTGCGAAATACGAAATTCATCTGTTTCATATTCCAATGTCAACAATATGCAACGCTGAAAACAGAAACAAGCAACTTGCAACTTGATCATTTTCTTATGGCAATTATTCGCATGTGCCTGAGCATTTCAGGAGTTCGCCTCGAACTCTTGACACTCTGGAATGCCTTATTTATGCATTTCTCCAATTGTTGAAAAATATATGTGTCTACGTGTACGCATTTGGCGTTCGCTCTTTGCACAATGCAACATAACCTGCCACTTGGCGCTACAATAACTTTTGTTGCACAAATGCTCCTCGTCTGTCTGACCTGGCCGACAAGCTGGCTGCCTGGCGTAAAATATGTGTAATTTAATGCGCCACATTCATTGCAATTGCAATAGGATTTTGCTTTTTTTTATGCAGTAGTCCAAGCTGAACTGAGCAACCAGGACACCAATGCAGCCGGTAAAAACGATAACGACAAAGCCAACAACTACGGCGACGACGAACAACGCATATTTATTGGCGCACCAACTGACAGTGTCAGCGCATAAACGAAGCAACAGAGTCGATATATTTATTATATTAACATTTGTGGTGAGTTATTGTTTGTACGAAGATTGTGTGAGAGTGTAGTAAGTTGTGGTAAATTAAAGTGAAACTATTCTCTACAAATTTCTAACTAAATATTTGTTGTTAGATGAAAAGAGAAAAGTCAGTTAATGAAGACACTTTGTAACTACGTTAATACTAAATACTCGTGTAAGACATATATTACTACTTTTTACCATGGAGGGGGACCACACTGAAAAAGTCTCTCTTCGATTCTCCTCAAGTTAATGGAGAAACGTCTGAGTCTATGAGTGACGCGCCGCTGAAAGGCCCATTTAGGTACAATCGTAGTTGGAGACATTTCTGGTCTGAGGCTTAGGCCATCTAAATGACTAGGGACTACTGGTAGGGGCTATGCTTCTATTCTGGACCGAGTCGGGATGGTTTATATAATTTGCGATTATGGGAAGGTGATTTTGACAGCAACTTCTAAATAGATTTCTCCGACAGAAATAATTGGGAACTTAATAGCGTTTTATTTAGGCTATAATTAGATACCGATCTTCACTGATTTACGCTGAAAGGGAGTATTGCGCCTTCTCTCAAAAGAGGTTGTTGAGAAGGAACTATAGACCTCCGGATTACTGAAGTGTAGTTAAGGCTAAGATGTATGTACATATCCAACTCACATACGTAGCTTCGAGGCTGGTACATACAATTGAATTAGTTCTAAATAAAATCTAAATCTAAAAATTCGGTAGCGATATCTAAGTTCAACAAATCCGAAGATCGGTACAATCTCTTCGAGAAAATACAGTGAGTCTCTGTTGGGTCTGAGGTGCAGTGGTATTCCGGGAAATGAGGAGGCAGAAGAGTACGCGAAAGGAGTAGGGGAACTAGTTCAAAGCATACAGCCTTACTTGCGATTATATCGAGTTGAAGACATGGCCAGAGTAGGAACAAGCAGCAGGTCTAATAATCTGCCAACATGCATTGTATTCTGGTAGTTTTAGCCACCGCGCGAAGAAAAAAGGAGACGGGTTTTCGAAATTTTTCAAGACCCAACTGTAGCGGCACACACGTTGCGCACTGCAACACCAGCCTTAGGCTAAT
>NW_016166688.1:22913-23487 GCF_001687245.7 Rhagoletis zephyria | reverse complement strand
AAGTTGGTTAGTTTTAACAATTGATAATTTTTCACTGCAGGGTAGTAACACGCTGACACTGCAACTCAAGCGACCCCTAACGGTTTCGTCTTCTACCTGCTGCCAACTGCTAACACATAGTGCCTGCATCAGCTCCCAGTTGCCCTTCGGAGCTGGGTCGAGAGGCACTTGTTGTCAGACAAAGCCAAAATGNCGCTGACACTGCAACTCAAGCGACCCCAAACGGTTTCGTCTTCTACCTGCTGCCAACTGCTAACACATAGTGCCTGCATCAGCTCCCAGTTGCCCTTCGGAGCTGGGTCGAGAGGCACTTGTTGTCAGACAAAGCCAAAATGAATTCAACCTGGCAATGCAAACAACCAAAAGCAACAACTCCCACAAGTGACACAAGCCAGTTAGCACAGATAGCAGTACCACGACATCAGTGTAAATGCTGTTGCTGTTATTACCAACAATAATAAAATGCAAAAGGTACATACTTAGCTTCTTAAGCAGGCATGTAACATGCTCACCTCCCTTTCCTCATCTTTTCTATCCAGTGTTGCCAGAACTTTTTGGACCAACCGGCTAAATT
>NW_016166688.1:0-8516 GCF_001687245.7 Rhagoletis zephyria | reverse complement strand
GTATTGAAAGTAATTTTTGTATGAGGATATTTAATAGAAACTTGTAAAGAAAACCAACTCCCGATTGCGTCTGCATGACTCCTGCACGACTTTACAATTCACTTTAAGTTGGTTTTGTCATAGCTAATTAAAAGTGAGGTATTAATCGAAATCTCGCCAAAAAGCTAACTATAAGTTGGTTAGTTTTAACAATTGATAATTTTTCACTGCAGGGTAGTAACACGCTGACACTGCAACTCAAGCGACCCCTAACGGTTTCGTCTTCTACCTGCTGCCAACTGCTAACACATAGTGCCTGCATCAGCTCCCAGTTGCCCTTCGGAGCTGGGTCGAGAGGCACTTGTTGTCAGACAAAGCCAAAATGAATTCAACCTGGCAATGCAAACAACCAAAAGCAACAACTCCCACAAGTGGCACCCGCCAGTTAGCACAGATAGCAGTACCACGACATCAGTGTAAATGCTGTTGCTGTTATTACCAACAATAATAAAATGCAAAAGGTACATACTTAGCTTCTTAAGCAGGCATGTAACATGCTCACCTCCCTTTCCTCATCTTTTCTATCCAGTGTTGCCAGAACTTTTTGGACCAACCGGCTAAATTAGCAAAAAAACCGGCTAAAAACGGCTAAACGGTTAAAACTAAACTTCACATGTTTTATTTAAACAAATCACAAGTAGAAAGACTAGTTCTTGGATATAAGTTTCAAATTAAAGCTGGAAAAAATGTTGGCAGCACGAATTTGTAATTAGGAAAAACACATGGTTGTGGCACATGATTGGAGTTTTTGTCAACGATAATTTGAAAATTTAGAAAAGAACTGTATTCGTAGTCGGAATGCAATCTCAACCAGAGTCGATTTAGGAAACCCGACAGTTACTACGACAAAGAAATTTAAACGTATGTTGAAGAAAGTCGGACTAATAAGAAATTTACATGTAGATCCTTTGTTTTGCCCCTCTGAAAGAATTTTAAAAACTCTATACAAATTTCGTATGTCTGAAATGCAACCGTGGATACTAGCTTGCAGGGAAACTTGCAAACTCCTGCAAATTTGCGTTCGTGCAGAAATTTGCAAGTTTCTCTACTTGAGAGAGATTTTGGGAGCATTTTTTCTTACTATCATACTTTTAGTGAAAATTCTCGCTGGATTTTCGACATAAAGTTTTGCTTTACATAGACACTTGTGCTCTTTTATTTTCATTTTGACGCATTTCAGTGTTGGTTCTTTAAATTCAATTTGGGCTTCGGTTTTTGGAATTTAAGTAAGCTCTCAGCAAGAATATAGTTTTTAAAAAATACATATGTGTACATAGTGCTTGAAAATATCCATTTTTCCCTTACTTTAAACTTTTAAGCGTGGGCAACAATGAAGTTATTTAATAAAGGCAGAATTGAATATGCGCTATCTGGCAAGACAATACCTGTAATATTTATTCTATGTGTTGGCACTATATCCAAACACAAACGCGTGTTAAGCAAACAGTGAAACAATTTGTTATTTTTTAAGTTTGCGACTAAAACTTCACACTTAAATTTATATTCATAACAAACATTTCATGAAGAAAATCCCCGCTACGTCTTTCATTAGGAAATATATATTCGTTTAAAATAAAAGTAAGCGAATTTGGCCCAATTTTATATAACCCTGCCTGACATGAAAATTTTCTCCGCGATAAGGCTTGTAGCCATTTGAATATTTGAATATTTATTTATCTCAAAAGTACGGTAAGATATTAAGTATTTTTTTGTACATTTGTACAACTCAATTACAAGTTTAACAGTGAATATGAAAAGATGAGAAAACCTGATGAGAAGGACCTAACTACATATACATTGGTAACTAAGTAAAAAGTTCTTTAACAGATTATCGCTTAGTCAAAAATGGAAACATATATTTGAGTCTTAAGAAAAAAAGACAAATAGTAAGGTCGGCTAAAATCGGCTAATTTTTTTTTACAAACCGGCTAACAAACCGCAATTTCTCCGGCTTTTTGCTATAGCAACCGGCTAAATCTAACCGGAAAACGGCTAGAAATGGCAACACTGTTTCTATCGCAGGCTACAAGAGTATCTGCTGTAGGGCTTTTGCTGTGCAACTCGACGTCTGTTTGACTTCCGCTTAAATATTTAAAATGCCCATTTAATACCGGCGCCCATTTTATCAGCTTTGTTTTGTAACACTGTATTCACTTTTACATACGCAGCGGAATTTAGATTAATTCTCACTAAAGCTGAATGCTACATCTGCTCTGTGGCGCGGGNCATTTAATACCGGCGCCCATTTTATCAGCTTTGTTTTGTAACACTGTATTTACTTTTACATACGCAGCGGAATTTAGATTAATTCTCACTAAAGCTGAATGCTACATCTGCTCTGTGGCGCGGGAATAAGAAACAACAAGGAAATCATGAACTACTAGTATTCTTATTTTTTACTACATACATATCGCGGCTGCTGTGGTGTAGTGGTTAGAAGTGCGCGCTACCATTCCGCAGGGCCTGGGTTCAAGCCCCCTTCAACCCAACATAAAAAAGATAACAAACAAGTTTTTTTCTAATAGCGGTCGCCCCTCGGCAGGCAATGGCAAACGTCCGAGCTTATTTCTGCCATGAAAAATAGCTGCTCATGAAACCTGGAGCGGAGATGGAGCAAAGAGATCAAAAAATTCACTTGCTCCTTAGCTCCTTAAATAAAAAGTTTCAGTTAACAAATTTACTTAATTTTTATTTTTTCCATGGAAAACAACCGCGTTAAATAAATTTCCATTATATTTATTTTGCTTTGCAATACTGTTCATTGCAGAAAGACCAGTAGTCAGGGATAATTTGCACGCTGATTTGAACGGCGCACAATNGAGATGGAGCAAAGAGATCAAAAAATTCACTTGCTCCTTAGCTCCTTAAAGAAAAAGTTTCAGTTAATAAATTTACTTAATTTTTATTTTTTCCATGGAAAACAACCGCGTTAAATAAATTTCCATTATATTTATTTTGCTTTGCAATACTATTCATTGCAGAAAGACCAGCAGTCAGGGATAACTTGCACGCTGATTTGAACGGCGCACAAGGGGCCCACTTCATATAGGGCGATGCTCAAAAGTCATTCTTCGAAAGTTGGTATTTAAGATAAAAAATATATACCAGTAGAGTCATAACGAAGTATCAAATCTCGGGTACAAACATTCGTAACCAGAGTGTGCAGATTTGGCGATTTCGCGCCAATTTGGCGATTTTTTTGGGATATTTGCGCGTAAAAATTTAGGAATTCGCCATTGGCGATTTTTGACGANAGTATCAAATCTCGGGTACAAACATTCCTAACCAGAGTGTGCAGATTTGGCGATTTCGCGCCAATTTGGCGATTTTTTTGGGATATTTGCGCGTAAAAATTTAGGAAATCGCCATTGGCGATTTTTGACGATTTTTTCCCTTCAAATAATTTTTTTCCAATTATGAAAATATACAAAACTTAGTTTTCCACTATAACTTTACAGAAGAGGCTAATGAACTGCGTGTTAAATTTGACTTAAGAAGCATATTAAAAGGCTGTCAAAAATTTTTAATCGCCCTTGTCGAAGAAATTTTGAAACGATTACCTAGTCAATTACTTTTAAAAAGCTTTGATTTTGTCACCAGAAAAGTGTGTGAATCACAAGAGGCCGAGTTTCAGGGACCTGCCAATAACTTTTTTCAGAACCATTCCATCCGACTCTGAAGAATTTTGGATAATTGCTTACAGAGTGAAAACCGCAACAGGCAATAAAATTTTTGGAAATATAAGTAAAGTAGGTTCCATATTATTATCCTTGCCGCACTCATATGCTTTTGTTGAGCCGTTTTTTCAGTAATTAATTCAACAAAAACTAGGATTCGTAACTGGATGAGGTTGGAAAGCCTTAATTCAATAGTTCAAATAAAGTGTTATATGAAGGCTAATAGTTTCTGCTGCAAAACGTTTCCAATATCAAACAGTATGTTATCAAGGTTGAATAGCTCAATATATGACAACAACAGAAATGTAAATCATTCAGACACTATAGGTGATTTTGAAGAAATTGTGGAAACAGCTGATCCCTCCTTATTATAGGTTTTTATTTAATTTTCAGCGCCGAGCTCTTAAAAGCGGATTGTGCGATTAATCAATTAATACGAGTTATAATAAATTTAATAATTGCAAAATGTGTTGAAGCAAATATTTTTAAAAAGTATGCGTATTTTTAATGAAAATTGTTTGTACATTACTATTATATAAGTGATTTGTGTTACTTATTATTACACTCTGAAGGTATTATATTCGTTTTTGGTTTTAAAAACTATATTGTAACAAGATCTCATTTTCAAAATAAAAGATTTGTTAAATCGATTTCTTGAATTTTATTTAAACAAAATGGCGATTGGGTTTTTTTTTAAACNATTTTCAAAATAAAAGATTTGTTAAATCGATTTCTTGAATTTTATTTAAAAAAAAATGGCGATTGGGTTTTTTTTAAATAATCTGGACACCCTGTTCCTAACTGCTACCAGTTGCCGCGTACAACAGCTCAAAGTTTACTTTTCAGTCAGAGAAATCTTTTCCCCGATATCGAAAGCGAGTTCATGTGTGTTATTAAAGGGTTTTTCAAAATGTTTAAGGTTACCATTAGGTTAGAAGGAACTATGCTTTTGAAGAAGCAATTTCTGTTGATTGTTTTACAACTTTTTATCATTACATACATAGTTGCATTTGTTTCTGAGACATAAGGAATAACTTGCAGCAAACTAATTTTTTAATGGTGAGTTTTTCAATTGTCCGTTTCCCCAAAATGCGCAAGGTTCTTTTTCTAAATCCTTCTTAGATATAAACGCAAGGTTTCATATATTAGTAAACGTAAAAGCTTGCACAAGTACTTTGCGCATTTTTGAGAAAAGTATGTTTTAATGTGAACTTATTCATTTTTGTCAGGCAGTCTTCTATTATTTCATCAAAAATATGTACCACGTGGAAGTTTTTTAAGAAAAATTCCAACTGAATAGAAAATAATGGTAAATTCCGTCTGTATTTATTCTTTATCTCAATACTGATAACTTGTAATCTTGACGGAACCCGTTTATCCATTACAAATCAACCAAACCACACAATTTGTGCAAAATATTATTTAAAATCAGTTCTAAGTTATTGAAAAGCCAGTTCAGCCATGTGGAAAAATGTATTTCAAACCAAACCAGCTGTCTAGGCTCCAAAAGAAAGAAGCTGCAACAATCTTTTCGGCAATTTCAAGAGCTACGTTACTCTAAAATGGAATAGATGCGGTAGACACAAAAACAGATTTTTTGAATACGAAACAGTCTGATTAGAAAACACTTGCAAACAGTATCCAATGGATTTAAAATATTTAGATAAAAAGGATCAGTCCAGCGCCTTCGTCTTGACTTGATAAGAAAAAGCGAATATTGCAATATGGGCGTCAAAAGAAAGAGGTATATGAAGGCTTACAGCCGAAGATATTTTTTGAGGGTTGCCACCTGTTTGAAAATTTTGATGTAGTTTAATTTATAACATAAATTAAATATTGCAATATGGGTATCAAACTGAAAAGATTTAGGAAATTTTACTGCCGAAAATATTTTTGAGGAGGGTTGCCACCTGTTCAAATTGAATTAAATTGATAAAATAAATGAAACCTTTATCTATACTTATAATAAAATTGAAACAGGCCGATGCCCGTACATTGTAGATATTAAACAAAAATTAATATGCGGGAAGAGGGGGTCTTTATTAGAGCTGCAGAAGCCAAATCAACAAGCTTTAGAGTTTTTGCCTGTCTGTATATTTGTACGCGCATCACTCGAAAACGAATTCATGGAATCGAATGCAGTTTTCACCTATGTATCGCTAGAGGTCTAACTTACAATACAGAAGAAAAACATTTGAGAGTTGTCACCTATTTGAAAATTTAAGTTTAAGCAAATTGATACGAAAAGTAAATATTGCAATATGGTTGCCAAAAGAAAGAGGCTTACAACTGAAAATATTTTTGTGGAAGGTTGCCACCTTTTTGAAAACTTGTATTTAATTTAATTGATAACAATGATGCTTGAAAAATTGTATTCATTTAAATTGGAAAATAAATGAAATATTACAATATGGATATTAAACTAAAGAGATTAAAGAAGCTTACTTTCGAAAATATTTTTGAAGCAACCGATTTGAAAAATTTAATTCAGTTAAATGTATAAGAAAACCTGAATGTTGCCAAATGGGTATCAAATGAAAGTATTTGAGAATAATAAAATTGTAACAGGCCGATATCTGTACAAAATAGATATTAAAGAAATTAATAGGGGGTTTATTAGATCAACAGAAGCCAAATCAATATTTTTTAGAATTTTTGTCTGTCTGTCTGTCTGGATGTTTGTAAGCGCATCACGCAAAAACTAATACATGGTATTAAATAAAGTTTTCACCGATGTACATACTGCTAGAGGTCTAACCGAAAATATAGAATCCATTTGTTCCCCCATTTTATCATCGATCTTTATTCCTAGGTATTTGAATGTATTAACTTTGTTGTTCATATTTATTTAGGGTTAGCACCGTACTGTTCTCAAAATTTCGCCTTGATTTAACCACAAACTTAGTTTTATTGACACTCAATTTAAGTCTGATCAATCATACCAATCGCACTTTTTTGGAACTTTTTAAGGAAGGCTTTTCACTAAAAACAAATCAAAACTTTTGGTTGTTACTGCCAAAAAATTAAGAAATTTGTGACGTTTGAAACTTAGCACGGATGCATAAATTACAAATACTCTACTTATGGCGAAAAGTGGTAGGCATTGGAAAAAGGGGCGTGGCACCTCCCATGCAAACTGAACTTCTCATATAGCTTATCTCCGGAATCGCTGACGCTAACGTCCTGAAATTCCACACAGCGGCATGTTATCAATACCATACTTATGACGAAAAGTCGAAATTATTGGAAAGGCTGCATCTATATACATTTTTGTTTCCTTTGCAGTTTGCTTTGTCCCTATGTTTGAGTTATACGAATTTAGTTTTCAGATGTCTAATTGAAGGATGGGGTTAACTTTGTCTGACACCCTCATGCACGATCATGCGGTCATGCATCTACCTAGAAATCAGTTCATAAATATTAGCACGAATTGTAAAAGTGGCGAATTAACAAGGAAAGATCACCGTAGGTATACCAATTGCTTCATTTGAACGATGACTCATTTAGCCAATTACGGGAAAACTTTTAATCCTGTGGGAGAGCGTGGATTCGTGGCCCTCCTATAACAGAAAATGCACATCTGTGCTCTTGAGTTTCCTTATAAGGACTTTTATTGGATTACGCATCGGACCAATGTTGTAGTTGCGAGATTATAGAAAAAGATTAAGCATGCTTAGCATCGGTAAAGCTCAGGGGGGCTACACTGTGTATTACTTACGATGTGTTTTCGCTAATGCGAATCATTTGTTTCCGCATCGCATTACAGAGTAACCCCCCAGGGATTGGTATTCCATATGGTCCCTGCAGTACGGGGGAGTGACTACAGGACTGCTGAATCGGTAGCTACCTAATAAACACCGTCAATTACCGACCGACTACTTGCAGTGTATTTCATCGATTACTTTTACAAGGCAATGTCCTAGGCGGTAGTCACCATCGGCTCTCTCTGCACTACCGGGAGTTACTAAAGTAGTCACTGGCGTGATTTATGTGCGCCCTCTGTCGTACTTTTTCGCTATTCTGCTTACGACTGATTCGACTCTGCACTACCATGTGCACTCCCACGGGTTAATAGAGTAGCTACTTACCTAGGAATCGGTGCAGTAGCGGTTCAAAAGTAGCGATTGACTCCAGCAGTACTGGAGGGGTATCACAGCGTTATTATTCTTGGCCTATGTGTGAGGAGGATAGTGCGCTTTAGTGGTTTCAACTTAAACTAAAAATTTTGACTTTACAAACAATTTTTGCTTTTAAACCCTCTTTTGAATTGGCCAACGGAAAAATTCTTATAAGGCGCCGCGAAGCCAGCGGGCATTGGCTAGTTTATAATAAAAGTATTTCTAATCTAGGAAATATACTGGCTTAATTTGGCTGAAATCCGTTCATGTTACATTTTCAGCCAAATTTTAACTAAGAAAACGGCCCGTGACACAAATATAAGTGTCCGCTAGGTTGCGCATGAGTCGAAATGTCAATAAAATCTCTATTTACCGTCCGAGTTGGTGAAATTAAAATCGTATAGTGCAGGTGTGATGAGAAATACTTTTACGAAAAATGGAATCCACAAGATGGCGATAGAGTCCTGTTATTGGGATTTAGAAGGACACCTTTATTAAATTAAAAGAGTAATTGCAAATTCTCTTTCTGCTTAAAAGCTTTGCTAGTATAAAGCTCAATAACACCATTGAAATAAATATTAGTGCGCCATGACAATAATAACAAAGTTTGTGTTTAAAGTTTTTTGAATTGGAGGAAAGTAATGGTGCATTTACATGGTATGAATCTGTTCATAAGCCGTAT